>NW_011501105.1:0-32985 GCF_000495115.2 Populus euphratica | reverse complement strand
ATTTAGGCATTTTGGTTTCCAGATCAAGATCATGCTCTTCCTTTTCTCTCTTTGTATTTTTTGTAATGTTTATGCTTTGTTTTCATTAATATCAAGTTTATGCCTTTCATTTCCTTTCCTTTACTTAGTTAACTCTTATCTTATTTATGTTCTTATTTTGTATATTTATTTTTCTTTTTTTCATTATGTTTAGCTAAGTTTATTATGTCAAGGGGAAAAGGTTACACTAAAGGTGTAAGAATAAGTATAGCGTAAACTTAATATGGACTTTAATGTTTGATACTAACATGTCTTGTATTTGTTATCTTGTTCACTCTTTAATACTTTGCTTGTTAAATGACTAATCTTGATTTATATTGTATAACACTTGGTATAACAAATGCTTGACACTTTCATAGCCTATACTGTATGGTATAACCGACACTTGAGCTATGAAAGGAACTTGATTTGTTGTTAACATAAGTTATAATCATGAATGCTTGACGAAATTTACAAGTATTAGCATTAATTGAATAAGATGACTAATGTAATCATGTTAACAATTTATAATCTAATTGGAACCTCCTTTGTGCGTGGTTTCCAATTGAATAATAAGAGTTTATACTATACTTGTTTGACATACCATTAGTGGAACCTCTAACCTTGCCATTTGTTATTATCATTGTTTAATCCTTACATTAATATTCCATCTTAAAGTTCTCATCTTTTTCTTTTTCTTCTCCTTCTTTTTCTTTATTATTATTATTATTATTATTCTTATTGTTATTACTCTTGTCGTTGTTGTTGTTGTTGTTATTGTTATTATTGTTATATTATTGTTGTATTATTGTTGCTTATAATTTGTACAATTAACCTCCCTGTGGTTAATTATTTATTACTTCTACACTCCTGCACTTGGGAGAAGACATCAATCTTTTAGTCGTGTCAAGAAGACATTAATCTTTTAGTCGTGTCAAGTTTTTGGCCCTCTCTATTAAACCAACGTTGCCTCCTCCAAACACTAAATGAATCTTTCTCTCAATTAGTACCTAACCAAGATGATTTGCTGATTCTAAAAATTATTTTTCTTTTCTAAGACTAGATCCATAAAAAACATAAAGTTCTCTTATTTGATGACATAAGGAACTTGTTATTTCTACACACTTTTATATCTATTGAATGTATGGGTTGAGTAAAAATAAAAGGAAGGAATAAAAGATTTTATAGATGAGAAAATGCAATCATACCACCTATATGTAGGTTAGCTATGTGTTCTTCTTCTTCTTCTTCTTCTCTCTCTCTCTCTCTCTTTCTCTCTCTCTCTCTCTTTTAACATGTGTATATATAAGTAGTTCTTATTATGGCTCACATTTTCCCTTGGTTTTACATCCAAGAACAGTTTAAACCTCTATAGGTCGGGGATAAGCTTCCTATCCAATTTTCTTAAAAACTAACAAACATGGTTGGTTTTAGTTAGATTCTTAAGACTAAGTCAATCATATTTATGAAATGGGGCCATAAATTATGAATTATACAATTTACATCTCCACTAGGATGCATCTCAAGAGTTAATAGAAGATTATCTAAAGACTTTTTACTCAGGCCATCCTTAATTAATTATATTTTATATTCACGGTTTATATTTACAATTCATAAAATATAATGATGTGTATTAAAAGTCCATCTGGTACATTAGTGATATACTTTTAGTCATTCTGTATGACATTTCTTTGCAAAAGTGCCTTTACCTATCCTGGGCATATATGAGATAAAAGAATCGGAAGATTTACCTGATAATGACCTTTGCTTTAATCACCCAGTGAATATCTTTAGGAATTCTATGGTTCATTAACAACCTCAATCTTTCACATCTAGCACGGTAAATTTTTGTAATTGTATTTTAAGGCAAAACAGGAAAATACGTTTTTATTTTTTTAAGAGTGGTGTCCATTTTTTTATATGAGAAGTGGAAAAGAGATGCAAAGAAAAGAGAAGGAACAAGCAATTAAACAAATTCATACACAGATATCAGTTATCATGGGAAACTGAAAGAATCGACTTAAGCATTATGGAGTACTGTTATCTGTCATTTGATCGAGATTGGAGAAAGACAAACAAAAAAAAAGTCACACAAAAAAGAAACACAAAAACAATATGAGAAGAACAAAATAATCAACCTTTATATACAAGATCATTCAACCCAATGGATTCATTTTAACTAGAAAAATTATCACAGTAAGTTTTCAAATGATATCCATTTACCTTAAAAACATTGTCATTCTTTAGATTCTTGACACGACCAAAAGATTGATGTCTTCTCCCAAGTGTAGGAGTGTCGGAGTAATAAATAACCCGGCAAGACCGGGGTTGAACCACAGGGAGGTTAATTGTACAAATTATAAACACTAATTATAAACAACAACAATAATAACAATAACAACAACAATAACAACAACAAGAGTAATAACAATAATAATAATAATAATAATAATAAAGAAAAAGAAGGAGAAGAAAAAGAAAAAGATGAGAACTTTAAGATGGAATATTAATGTAAGGATTAAACAATGATAATAACAAATGTCAAGGTTAGAGGTTCCACTAATGGTATGTCAAACAAGTATAGTATAAACTCTTATTATTCAATTGGAAACCACACACAAATGAGGTTCCAATCTGATTATAGATTGTTAACATGATTACATTAGTCATCTTATTCAATTAATGCTAATACTTGTAAATCTCGTCAAGCATTTATGATTATAACTTATATTAACAACAAATCAAGTTTCTTTCATAGCTCAGGTGTCGGTTATACCATACATTATGGGCTATGAAAGTGCCAAGCATTTGTTGTACCAAGTGTTATACAACATAAATCAAGATTAGTCATTTAGCAAGTAAAGTATTAAAGAGTGAACAAGATAACAAATACAAAACATGTTAGTATCAAACATTAAAGTCCATATTGAGTTTACATTATACTTATTCTTACACCATTAGTGTAACCTTTTCACCTTGACATGATAAACTTAGCTAAACATAATAAAAAAAAGAAAAATAAATAAACAAAATAAGAACATAAATAAGATAAGAGTTAAGTAAGTAAATGAAAGGAAATGAAAGGCATAAACTTGATATTAATGAAAGCAAAGCATAAACATTACCAAAAATACAAAGAAAGAAAGCAAAAGCATGATCTTGATCTGGAAACCAAGATGCTTAAATGCATGGCAAATGTGTCCTTTTATAGGCCAAAATTGAGAACTATTGATTTGATGACTAATTGATGAGTGGGTGGCCAACTCTTGACTTGGTGACAATCCTTATCTTCTCTTGTCTGCCCAAAACGTCATTGATAACGTCATGGAGCCACTTGAAAACATGAAAGTTGTATGAAATCGTCTCAGCTTTCTTGTGTAAAAAATTCAGCTCATTTTGACTTCTAGAACTCTAGATATGTGCCAAATACTGAACAGTGCTCGGGCTGGAAGACAGATTCGGACTTCTTTGTTGTTGCTACAATTTGGACTTAAAAATGGCCTTTTTAGATCTTGGACTCCATATGAAAGTTGTAGGCCTATGTCTTACTTTCCATGCATATAAAGTAGACCTAAATCTGAGATCTACAGCTCCATATATGACCTAATTACTGAACAGTGTTCCGGTTTGGATTGCACCGACATCTCTTTTCTAAGTTTGGCCATCTCTTTATCCTTCCAATTTAAGTTCTTAAATTCATCAATCAATCCTTTCATTTATGTGATAGGCCTACATTTAAAATAAACATTTACCATGAATTAAAGGTATCTTATATTATTAGATATATTATTATAAAACATGTTTTAGTTAAAGAGTTATTGATACTTCAAGTGCAAAATGATGATATAGAACCATGATAAAAATGCACTTTTAAGTACTAATCACACCCCCCAACTAGCTTATTACTAGTCCCTAGTAATTGCTTGACCGCTTTTTATGATCTGCTTATTTTAACTCGCAAGTGCACGAGTGTGCGATGTAGCAATTAACTCGGTAAGATCGAGGTCATATCCATAGAGAGCTAGATCTGGAAATTAAGCTAGGCAACAAGAAAAAACTCAAGAGAAATTAAATTAACAATAACTTGGTTGAAAATAATTGATGGATTTATTTTCAAAGATGAAAAAGTGTAAATAGATTTTAAATGACAAGAAAAAGTAAGTCTTGGTCCAAATCAATTTTAATGGTGATGTATTGGTGATTTCTTCAACATATATAATATAACTCAACCTAATATCAACGATGGTGATATTAGATCGGTAGATATTACAATGAAGTTTAGAAAGATGAAGATTGATTATTGCTTAAGAATGAACAAGTACTTTCATATTAAGTAAGACATTGAATTAAGCAATCTCTATACCAAAACTAAAGTTTGTGCATAAAAATTCAAGATTATAACATTACCTAAATGATTTCTAAAATTTCTTTACAATAATAAATCATTCATGAAGAAAATAAGAAGATAAACATTAAGATTCATTCATATCCTAAAGAACTCACCTCAATCACCAACATCTTTGATTTGGATCCAAGAAAGAGATTAGCCAACCATAATTATATATAAGAATACTTCAATAAACATGAAATAACTTGAATCAAACTGAAATAATAAGTTTTACAAACTAAAGAACCGAAATCTATAAAGAAGAACACAACACAATTTCAGAAAAAATTCGGACACAAATCCGACTCTAACTGTGGACAGCAATTGGACCCTCTTAGAAGCCTCTTCTCAAGATATCTATTAGAGACCTATTTATAGGAAATTCTGTTACCTTTCCAGATCATTAAAGAACAGATCATTTGGACACCTGAGTCAAAAGTTATGGGCAAAACACCGAAAAGTGTTCTGAAAAATCAAATCAGGACAGCTTTACAACCACTTTGGTGCACGTTTTTCTTCCTCATTTATGAGCTATCTCTTTCTCCTTTTTGACCCAAAATAATGTAAAAATGTCCCCTCTAGCTTTCCATCCATGTGCTTGCCTTCTTGGATCAATGGATTACCCAAAATAAATCAATTGTTGTTGTGTGGACATGTAAGATCATGGATTGTGTTTGGGCTGATTTGAAGGTTGATTTGGGGCTGAATTTAAGCATCAAATAAGTATACAAATATACCTATTATTTGGGCTAAGATTGACATTGAAACCTTGAGTGTTTAATGGTTGAAGTTTGCACACAACATAAGGCAAGTTTGGGCTTGAAATAAATCATATGATATTCTTTTCTAGAATTGGAATAGAATTGATTTTTGGGACAAATTTGGAGCACTTATTTGAACCAAGATTTGCTTCAATCTTCAACTAAATGTCTCTTCAATTCTTTGTTCTGAATTCCGACGTTGAATTTCCTGAATTAATTCATTTAAGGTCCAAAAACCTATCGAGACATTAAAACAAACTTCATTACACATCAATTATTATAAAAAAAACCAAATAAAAACAATAAATACATATGTAAAATAAGAGACTTAATAACACTTTTGATGTACAATCATACCCCCCAACTTAGATTTTGCTAGTCCTCAAGCAAAACAAAACATAAAACCTTTGAAATAAAAAGAATAATAACAATCATAATTAGGCTCGATTCATCACACTTAAAGGACCTATCATGCAAACATTGGTATCTTTAACTTAGTGTACACAATAGCAAATAAAGAAAAATATGCATATTCACATTCTCTAAATCAAACATCCATACAAAATTTCCAAATTCAGTCATATTTATCATGCAACTAACATAATTGATTCATACGAAAGCTCAACTTGTAATCTTCCCTTCTCACCAACACAAACAAGGTAGCAAACTAGAGAAATATCCATATATTTTTTTTCTGTATTTTTTTTTTCATTGTTTTTTTTTTGAAGATATGATTTATTCTTTGTCTTTAAGTAGTCACTTCCCTTTTGACGCGAATACAAACATTTGTGATGAATGCACCCGGTTACTCATAAAGTCACAAACTTAAAGTGCTTTGAATACTCATATTTTAAGCTGCCGTTTGACGTAAAGATAAACATTTGTGATGAATACCCCTAGTTACTGAGCAACTCAAAACATTGGAGTAGATAGAACTTTGTACATATTTATTTATTTATTTGTGTCATAATTATTACTCTATTTACTTAAACCTTGTTTAGGACAAGATCAAAAGGGATATTCACAAGTAAAGCATCATACTCATCTTTCATGCATAATCACGCAACTCACACAACTTTTACAATGAAAGATGTACTTCAGCAATTTTAAAAAAAGTATGTTATATCTTGCTTTATAAGATATTATCTATCCCAAATTAAAGCATGCAATGTTCAACATAATAATGAATCCAAAAATGTAATGATGATCCTAAACAAGTCTCATTCACATACAAATGCAAGTTTTTTTTTTTTTAACAAGCATGGTTATCTCAAGCATTCAACATAATAAAATATCTAAAATTAAGTTTTACATTATCCTCAATGTAAAAGAGAAAGAGAAGAAAAGTATAAAGATTAGAAAATTGTTACTCCCCTTCTGTTTTCAAGGATGAATGTCTGATTGAATTGGGCATGAGCTGACTTCTTGCTTGATTTTTTTTTAACCTGCATATCACAACTAAAAGAAAACATTGATGTTTTTTTTTTTTTTGAAAATAAAGAACCTCACACCCCCTAACTTAAAATAATGCATTGTCCCGAATGCATGAACAAGAAAATATAAGAGATGGAAGAAAGAAGGAAAAAAAATGAAAATGAAAATAAAAATAAAAATAAAAATAAAATAAAAATAAAAACTCATTACTTTTGATACTACAATGGTATTGGATCTTCAAGATCCAATGTCTCAACTTCAGCCACAACATTTTCAAGATAAAGTTTCAATCGATGACCATTTACTTTGAAAATATTTCCATTCTAGGGATTTTCTACCTCAAATGCACCATGCTCAGAGATGGATTTAATCACAAATGGACCAATCCATTTTGTCCTCAACTTCCCAAGAAAGAGATGTAATCGTGAATTATACAAGAGAACCTTTTGACCAACATGAAAGGATTTTCTAAGAATATGTTTATCATGCAAAGTTTTCATCTTATGTTTTGAATTTTTTGCATTTTCAAATGCATCATTTCTTAGCTCCTCTAATTCATCCAATTGAAGCTTTCTATTTTTGCCAACCTCGTTTTCATTGTCATTGAATTGTCGAATGACCCAATATGCACGGTGCTCAATCTCAACAGGGAGATGACAAGGCTTTCCATAAACTAGCCTATAAGGAGACATTCCTAAAGAGGTCTTATAAGCAGTGCGATATGCCCACAAAGCATCAACTAATCGTAGGACCAATCTTTACGGTTTGGATTAACTGTTTTCTCTAAAATGTTCTTGATCTCCCTATTTGCCAACTCAGCTTGGCCACTAGTCTGTGGGTGATAGGGGGTACTGACCTTGTGAATTACACCATATTTTCTCATAAAAATCCCAACGGGCTTGTTACAAAAATGTTTTCCCCCATTACTAATCATAGCCCGAGGCATGCCAAAACGAGAGAAAATATTTTCTTTCAAGAATTTGACCACAAGTCGATGGTCATTGGTTCGAGATGCAATGGCCTCCACCCATTTAGACACATAATCAACAGCTACAAGGATGAATTGGTAACCAAATGAACTTGGAAAAGGTCCCATGAAATCAATCCCTAATAATCAAATATTTCCAAAACAAGGATGGGGTTAAGGGGCATCATGTTACGCCTAGTGAGGCTACCTAGTCGTTGGCATCGGTCACATGCAACACAGAATGCATGAACATCTTTAAACATGGTAGGCCAATAAAAACCACACTGCAAGATTTTGGCAATGGTTTTCTTGGAAGAGAAATGCCCACCACAGGCTAATGCATGACAAAAATTAATGACCCTTGGAATTTCATGATCAGGGATGCACCGCCTAATAATTTGGTCAGGACAGTATTTAAATAGGTAGGGGTCATCCCAAAAAAAGGTGCGCACATTGTGCAAGAATTTTTGTTTGTCAAGTTTAGACCAATGAGAAGGAATCTGACTTGTGGCTAGGTAATTTGCTATGTCAGCATACCATGGAGAACCAATGTAAGAGACAGTATCTGCACAAAATAAATTTTCATTAGCAAAGAGTTCATTTATTGGAGATTCATCAATTATGGTCTTATAGCTTGAAAGACGAGACAAATGATCAGCCACTACATTCTCTACTCCCTTTTTATCTCGAATTTCAAGGTTAAACTCTTAGAGTAGGAGGATCCATCAAATCAAACGTGGTTTGGCATCTTGTTTTGTGAGCAAATATTTCAATGCTGCATGATCAATGAAAACAATAACAAGAGATCCAACCAAATAAGACCTAAACTTGTCTAATGCAAAGACCACAGCTAAGAGTTCTTTTTCAGTTGTAGTGTAATTCAATTGAGCATCATTCAAAGTCTTGCTAGCATAATAAATGACATGAGGTTTCTTGTCTTTTCTTTGCCCTAAAACAGCCCCAACTGCAAAATCACTAGCATCACACATCAATTCAAATGGTAAGGACCAATCAGGAGCTTGCATGATTGGTGCAGTGGTCAACAACCCTTTAAGCTTTTCAAAAGCTTCTTGACATTTTAATGTCCAATCAAATTGGACATCTTGTAATAACAAGTTACACAATGGTTTGGCAATGGTACTAAAAGAATGAATGAATCTTCGATAAAACCCAGCATGTCCTAAAAAGGATCTCACATCTTTCACAGTCCTAGGGGTAGTTAATTTTTGAATGACTTCCACTTTTGACTTATCTACCTCTATCACTTTCGAAGAGACAATGTGACCTAAAACAATGCCATGTGTCACCATAAAATGACACTTCTCCCAATTGAGTACAAGATTGCTCTCTTCACACCTTTCAAGAACTTTTTCTAAATGCATTAGACACAACTCATAAAAATCCCCATAAACTGAAAAATCATCCATGAAAACTTCCAAAAAATTTTCCACCATGTCACTAAAGATACTGATCATACACCTTTGAAAAGTGGCTGGTGCATTACACAATCCGAAAGGCATTCTTCTATAAGCATAGGCACCAAAAGGACAAGTGAAAGTGGTTTTTTCTTGGTCTTCTAAAGAAATCTCAATTTGGTTGTAACCTGATTATCCATCAAGAAAACAATAGAAAGCTCTTCCAGCTACTCTTTCAAGCACTTGGTCTAAAAATGGAAGCGGAAAATGGTCCTTCCTAGTCACCATGTTCAATTTACGATAATGAATGCACATATGCCATCCAGTTTGGATTCTAGTTGGTACCAGCTCATTATTTTCATTCTTCACTACCGTGACTCCAGATTTTTTTGGGACAACTTGGGTTGGACTAACCCATTTTGAGTTTGCAATAGGGTAAATGATACTTGCATCAAGTAGCTTAAGCACTTCACCTCTCACTACTTCCTTCATGTTTGGGTTCAATCGTCATTGCATTTGCCTCACAGATTTAGCCTCTTCTTCAAGATAGATTCTATGTGTACATAAAAGAGGGCTAATTCCTTTCAAGTCAGTAATTTTCCACCCAATTGCTTTCTTGTGTTTTCTCACCACTCTCAAAAGTTTTTGTTCTTGCTCTATGCTAAGTTTTGATGAGATCACAATAGGATATGATTCATCTTCCCCTAGAAATGCATACTTAAGATCACTCGGTAAAGGCTTCCTTTCTGGTTTATAAGGCTGGATAAGAGATGCCTCAACTTTCACATGGGGTGAAATCAAAGGCTCAAACAATGGGGTCCATTGACCTATTGACATAATAGGCATTGGATCTAGATAAGTCTCGAGTTCCCTTACTTCCTCATCAACATATTCCAAAGAACAAAATCTTTCATCATGAATTAAAGTTCTCTCCAATGGATCCTTGATCCACACTCTCTCAAAGTGTTCTTGACAAACTGTTTGGATCAAATCTACCTCTCTAATATCCTCATGTTCCCCAATTTGTTTGGAGACATTGAATATGTTCATCTCCACAGTCATATTCCCAAAAGACAATTTCATCATCCCATTCCTACAGTTAATTAAAGCATTGGATGTAGCTAGGAAAGGTCTCCCTAAGATGACTGGGATGGGGGCATTAGAACCTTGAATTGGTGTGGTGTCTAACACTACAAAATCAACAGGAAAGTAGAATTTATCTACTTGGACCAACACATCCTCAACGATACCCCTAGGAATCTTGATTGACCTATCAGCTAATTAAAGGGTGATTCGAGTAGGCTTGATTTCTCCTAAACCTAATTGTTTGTAAACAGTGTAGGGTATTAAATTCACACTTGCTCCTAAATCCAACAAAGCTTGATCTATCTTATGACTTCCAATAATGCATGAAATGGTAGGACAACCAGGATCTTTGTATTTGGGAGGGGTCTTAAACTGGATGATGGCACTAGGATGTTCAGTTAGAAAAGCTCTTTCTTTCACATTCAATCTCCTTTTGACTGTGCATAAATCCTTAAGAAACTTTGCATAGGATGGAACTTGTTTAATTGCATCAAGGAGTGGAATATTGACTTTCACTTGTTTGAACAATTCATAGATTTCTGAGTTCATAAGATCTTGTTTAGGTTTCCCTAACCTTTATGGAAATGGTGCTCTAGGAACAAATTCTAAATCACTCAATTTGACTCCAATTTTTCTTGAATCATCTCCTTTCTCACTCATCTCTTTCTCATTTATCTTGCCTTCTTTGTCACTCAAACTCTCATTTGTCACTTGTGTTTTGATTCCCTCTTCACTTTCCCTAGATTTCTCCTCCACAATACCTTTAGGAATCCTAAAACCTATACCTTTGTCAACAATCTTTCCACTTCTAAGGGTAGTGATTGCTTGGACTTGTTCATGGTTTGAAGGTTCACTAGTTGAGGATTCACTCATGTGTACCTGACCTCTAGGATTGGGCATTGGTTGAGCTGGGATTTTTCCCTTCTCTTGAATGCTTAGTGATTGAGTCAACTTAGTTAGTTGACTTCAAATGTCATCTAAGGTCCTATTGGTCTGGTCTTGGAATTTGTAAGCTTGGTTGTTGATTCCTCTTTGCGTTTGCATGAATTGTTGAAGAGTATCCTCTAGGGATCTCTTATGAGGTGGTTGGTATGTGTTATGTGTGGGAGCATGAAATGGTTGGGGTGGAGGTTGAAATGTTTGAGGTACTGAAGAGCCCTCATTTCTCCATCCAAAATTTAGGTGGTTCCTCCATCCAGGATTATAGGTCTCAGAGTAGGGATTGCCTATTTGGTTTGGAAATGGCTTTCTAACATTACTTGAATCAGAAGTTTGGCCATATAGCACTTCCTTGAAGGCTGGAATGGTAGGACACTCAGTTGTCCTATGCCCTTTGCTCTCACAAACAACACAACTTTCCTCTTGTTGTTCACTCATGGCATGCACTTTTTTAATCTCAAGAGACTCTACTTTCCTAGCCGATGAGGCTAATCTAGCATTGAGGTCATCAGTCTCTTTCAATTGAAACTTCCCACTTGAATGAGAAATGGTGTTTCTAGACTCAACATGAACTGGGAGAGAAGTCTCCCATTGCTTTGTGTTTTCAGCCAATTGATCAAAAAAATCAAAGGCCTCACTTGGTTCTTTGTCATAAAACTCACCATTACACATGGTTGACACTAGCTTTTTAAAATCTGCGGGAAGAGAGTCATAGGAGAAACTCACTAACCTCCACATCTCAAAACCATGATGGGGGCATGCATTTAACAAGTCTTTGAACCTTTTCCAAGCTTGGTGAAATGACTCATTTAGACTACAAGAAAAATTCATCATTTGACGTTGTAAGGCTACTGTCCTATGAGTGGGGAAGTATTTTTTCAAAAATTCAGCTTGCATTTCTCTCCATGTACCTATAGACCTAGGACGCAGGGAGTTTAGCCAAAGCTTGGCTTTATCCTTTATAGAGAATGGGAATAATTTCAGCCGAATAGTTTCTTCAGTGCATGCTCTATCAATAAAAGTATTACATACCTCTTCAAAGTCCTTAATTTGTATATATGGATTTTCAGAATCCATACCATGATATGTGGGAAGAAGTTGGATCATGCCTGGTTTCAAATTAAAAGCTTGTTGGTTATGAATAGAAAGGAAAAAGGAAAAAGAAGATTGCAAATAAAAGTAAATGAAATGTAAAAGATAAAGTAATAGCTCAAAAATAAAAATACAACGAATTAGAAAATTCACACTTCAACTAATAAGCAATATTAACAATAATAAACATTAAAAGAAAATTATAACAAGCATGAATAAAGACGCGGTAATACCAGCCAAGTACTTCAAACAATAAATATAAGAAAAATAATCACAATAAAACAACAAAAAAATAAAAATAAACAAGAGACGGTAATACCAGTCAAGTACAAAAAAAAAACAAAATAACAACAATACAACTAGATAAAATAAAATAAACAAGAGGCGGTAAAACCAGCCAATTGATTTTTTATAAACTAATTAGAATAAACATCAAAAGAAAAATGGTTGAACCAAACAAAAGCTAACAATTAGTAGTCCAACAGTCCAATATCCGAAAAGTTGAGGTCAATTTTTTTGAGGCGGTAAAACCAGCCAATTGATTTTTTATATATGATTTTTTTTTGTTTTTTCCAATAATCAAATCTAAATTTGTTACCTTTGCTTGCTAGCTCCCCGGCAACGGTGCCAAAATTGCTTGACCACTTTTTATGATCGGCTTGTTTTAACTCGCAAGTGCACGAGTGTGCGATGTAGCAATTAACTCGGTAAGATCGAGGTCATATCCATAGAGAGCTAGATCTGAAAATTAAGCTAGGTAACAAAAAAAAAACTCCAGAAAAATTAAATTAACAATAACTTGGTTGAAAATAATTGATGGATTTGTTTTGAAAGATGAAAACGTGTAAATAGATTTTAAATAATAAGAAAAAGTAAATCTTGGTCCAAATCAATTTTAATTGTGATGTATTGGTGATTCCTTCAAGATATATAAGATAACTCAACCTAATATCAATGATGGTGATATTAGATAGGAAGATATTACAATGAAGTTTTAAAGGATGAAGATTGATTATTGCTTAAGAATGAACAAGTACTTTCATATTAAGTAAGACATTGAATCAAGCAATCTCTATACCAAAACTAAAGTTTGTGCATAAAAGTTCAAGATTATAACATTACCTAAATGGTTTCTAAAATTTCTTTGCAATAATAAATCATTCATGAAGAAAATAAGAAGATAAACATTAAGATTCATTCATATCTTAAAGAACTCACCTCAACCACCATCATCCCTGATTTGGATCCAAGAAAAAGATTAGCCAACCATGATTATATATAAGAACACTTTAATAAACATGAAATAACTTGAATTAAACTGAAATAATAAGTTTTATAAGCTAAAGAACCGAAATCTATAAAGAAGAACACAACACAATTTCAGTAAAAATTCGAACATAAATCTGATGCTAACTTGGGACAGCAATTTAGACCCCCTTAGAAGCCTCTTTTGGAAACGTCTATTAGATACATATTTATAGTAAATTCTATCACCTTTCCAGATCATTAAAGAACAGCTCATTTGGACACCTGACTCAAACGTTATGGGCAAAACACCGAAAGGTGTTCTGAAAAATCAAATCAGGATAGCTTTACAACCACTTTGGTGCACGTTTTTCTTCCTCATTTATGAGCTATATCTTTCTTCTTTTTGACCCAAAATAATGTAAAAATGTCCCCTCCAGCTTTCCATCCATGTGCTTGCCTTCTTGGATCAATGGATTACCCAAAATAAATCAATTGTTGTTGTGTGGACATGTAAGATCATGGATTGTGTTTGGGCTGATTTGAAGGTTGATTTGGGGCTGAATTTAAGCATCAAATAAGTATAAAAATATACCTATTATTTGGGCTAAGATTGATATTAAAACCTTGAGTGTTTAATGGTTGAAGTTTGCACACAACATAAAGCAAGTTTGGGCTTAAAATAGATCATATGATATTCTTTTCTAGAATTGGAATAGAATTGATTTTTGGGACAAATTTGGAGCACTTATTTGAACCAAGATTTGCTTCAATCTTCAACTAAATGTCTCTTCAATTCTTTGTTCTGAATTCCGATGTTGAATTTCCTAAATTAATTCATTTAAGCTCCAAAAACCTATCAAAACATTAAAACAAACTTCATTACTGAAAAGCACATCAATTATTATAAAAAAACCAAATAAAAACAATAAATATATATGTAAAATAAGAGACTTAATGACACTTTTGATGCACAATCACACCCCCCAACTTAGATTTTGCTAGTCCTCAAGCAAAACAAAACATAAAACCTTTGGAATAAAAAGAATAATAACAATCCTAATTAGGCTCGATTCATCACACTTGAAGGACCTATCATGCAAACATTGATATCTTTAACTTAGTGTACACAATAGCAAATAAAGAAAAATAAGCATACTCACATTCTCTAAATCAAACATCCATACAAAATTTCCAAATTCAGTCATATTTATCGTGCAACCAACATAATTGATTCATACAAAAACTCAACTTGTAATCTTCCCTTCTCACCAACACAAACAAGGTAGCAAACTAGAGAAATATCTATATATTGTTTTATTTTTTTTTTATTTTTTTTTGAAGATATGATTTATTCTTTGTCTTTAAGTAGTCACTTCCCTTTTGACGCGAATACAAACATTTGTGATGAATGCACCCGGTTACTTACAAAGTCAAAAACTTAAAGTGCTTTGCATACTCATATTTTAAGCTGCCGTTTGATGTAAAGATAAACATTTGTGATGAATACCCCTAGTTACTGAGCAACTCAAAACATTGGAGTAGATAGAACTTTGTACACATTTATTTATTTATTTGTGTAATAATTATTACTCTATTTACTTAAACCTTGTTTAGGACTGGATCAAAAGGGATAATCACAAATAAAGCATCATACTCATCTTTCATGCATAATCACACAACTTTTACAAGGAAAGATGTACTTTAGTAATCTTAAAAAAAAGTATGCTATATCTTGCTTTATAAGATATTATCTATCCCAAATTAAAGCATGCAATGTTCAACATAATAATGAATCCAAAAATATAATGATATCCTAAACAAGTCTCATTCACATACGAATGCAAGTTTTTTTTTTTTTTTTAACAAGCATGGTTATCTCAAGCATTCAATAATGAAATATCTAAAATTAAGTTTTACATTATCCTCACTGTAAAAGAGAAAGAGAAGAAAAGTATAAAGATTAGAAAATAGTTACTCCCCTTCTGTTTTCAAGGATGAATGTCTGATTGAATTGGGCATGAGCTGACTTCTTGCTTGATTTTTTTTTTAACCTGCATATCACAACTAAAAGAAAACATTGATGTTTTTTTTTTTTTTGAAAATAAAGAACCTCACACCCCCCAACTTAAAATAATGCATTGTCCCAAATGCATGAACAAGAAAATATAAGAGATGGAAGAAAGAAGGAAAAAAAAAAAAGTGAAAAAAAATAATAAAAATAAAAACTCATTACTTCTAATACTACAATGGTATTGGATCTTCAAGATCCAATGTCTCAACTTCAGCCACAACGTTTTCAAGATAAGGTTTCAATCGATGACCATTTACTTTGAAAATATTTCCATTCTTGAGATTTTCTACCTCAAATGCACCATGCTCAGAGATGGATTTAATCACAAATGGACCAATCCATTTTGTCCTCAACTTCCCAGGAAAGAGATGTAATCGTGAATTATACAAAAGAACCTTTTGACCAACATGAAATGATTTTCTAAGAATATGTTTATCATGCAAAGTTTTCATCTTATGTTTTGAAATTTTTGCATTTTCAAATGCATCATTTCTCAACTCCTCTAATTCATCCAATTGAAGCTTTCTATTTTTGCCAACCTCGTTTTCATTGTCATTGAATTGCCAAATGGTCCAATATGCAAGGTGCTCAATCTCAATAGGGAGATGACAAGGCTTTCCATAAACTAACCTATAAGGAGACATTCCTAAAGAGGTCTTATAAGCAGTGCGATATGCCCACAAAGCATCAACTAGTCGTAGGGACCGATCTTTATGGTTTGGATTAACTGTTTTCTCTAAAATGTTCTTGATCTCCCTATTTGCCAACTCAGCTTGGCCACTAGTTTGTGGGTGATAGGGGGTACTGACCTTGTGAATTACACCATATTTTCTCATCAAAATCCCAACGGGTTTGTTACAAAAATGTTTTCCCCTATCACTAATCATAGCTCGAGGCATGCCAAAACGAGAGAAAATATTTTCTTTCAAGAATTTGACCACAACTCGATGGTCATTGGTTCGAGATGCAATGGCCTCCACCCATTTAGACACATAATCAACAGCTATAAGGATGAATTGGTAACCAAATGAACTTGGAAAAGGTCCCATGAAATCAATCCCCCAACAATCAAATATTTCCAAAACAAGGATGGGGTTAAGGGGCATCATGTTACGCCTAGTGAGGCTACCTAGGCGTTGGCATCAGTCACATGCAACACAGAAGGCATGAACATCTTTAAACATGGTGGGCCAATAAAAACCACACTACAAGATTTTGGCAATGGTTTTCTTGGAAGAGAAATGCCCACCACAGGCTAATGCATGACAAAAATTAATGACACTTGGAATTTCATGATTAGGAATGCACTGCCTAATAATTTGGTCAGAACAGTATTTAAATAAGTAGGGGTCATCCTAAAAAAAGGTGCGCACATTGCGCAAGAATTTTTGTTTGTCAAGTTTAGACCAATGAGAAGGAATCTGACTTGTGGCTAGGTAATTTGCTATGTCAGCATACCATGGAGAACCAATGTAGGAGACAGTACCTGCACAAAATAAATTTTCATCAGCAAAGAGTTCATTTATTGGAGATTCATCAATTATGGTCTCATAACTTGAAAGACGAGATAAATGATCAGCCACTACATTCTCTACTCCCTTTTTATCTCGAATTTCAAGGTTAAACTCTTGGAGTAGGAGGATCCATCGAATCAAACGTGGTTTGGCATCTTGTTTTGTGAGCAAATATTTCAATGCTGCATGATCAGTGAAAGCAATAACAAGTGATCCAACCAAATAAGACCTAAACTTGTCTAATGCAAAGACCACAGCTAAGAGTTCTTTTTTAGTTGTAGTGTAATTCAATTGAGCATCATTCAAAGTCTTGCTAGCATAATATATGACATGAGGTTTCTTGTCTTTTCTTTGCCCTAAAACAGCCCCAACTGCAAAATCACTAGCATCACACATCAGTTCAAATGGTAAAGACCAATCAGGAGCTTGCATGATGGGTGCAGTTGTCAACAACCCTTTAAGCTTTTCAAAAGCTTCTTGACATTTTGATGTCCAATCAAATTGGACATCTTGTGACAACAAGTTACACAATGGTTTGGCAATGGTACTAAAAGAATGAATGAATCTTCGATAAAAACCAGCATGTCCTAAAAAGGATCTCACATCTTTCACAGTCCTAGGGGTAGGTAATTTTTGAATGATTTCCACTTTTGACTTATCTACCTCTATTCCTTTTGAAGAGACAATGTGACCTAAGACAATGCCATGTGTCACCATAAAATGACACTTCTCCCAATTGAGTACAAGATTGCTCTCTTCACATCTTTCAAGGACTTTTTCTAAATGCATTAGACACAACTCATAAGAATCCCCATAAACTGAAAAATCATCCATGAAAACTTCCAAAAACTTTTCCACCATGTCACTAAAGATACTCATCATACACCTTTGAAAAGTGGCTGGTGCATTACACAAACCAAAAGGCATTCTTCTATAAGCATAGGTACCAAAAGGACAAGTGAAAGTGGTTTTTTCTTGGTCTTCTAAAGAAATCTCAATTTGGTTGTAACCTGAGTATCCATCAAGAAAACAATAGAAAGCTCTTCCAGCTACTCTTTCAAGCACTTGGTCTAAAAATGGAAGCGGAAAATGGTCCTTCCTAGTCACCATGTTCAATTTATGATAATCAATACACATACGCCATCCAGTTTGGATTCTAGTTGGTACCAACTCATTATTTTCATTCTTCACTACCGTGACTCCAGATTTTTTTGGGACAACTTGGGTTGGACTAACCCATTTTGAGTTTGCAATAGGGTAAATGATACCTGCATCAAGTAGCTTAAGCACTTCACCTCTCACTACTTCCTTCATGTTTGGGTTCAATCGTCTTTGCATTTGCCTCACAGATTTAGCCTCTTCTTCAAGATAGATTCTATGTGTACATAAAAGAGGGCTAATTCCTTTCAAGTCAGTAATTTTCCACCCAATTGCTTTCTTGTGTTTTCTCACCACTCTCAAAAGTTTTTATTCTTGCTCTATGCTAAGTTTTGATGAGATCACAATAGGATATGATTCATCTTCCCCTAGAAATGCATACTTAAGATCACTCGGTAAAGGCTTCCTTTCTGGTTTATAAGGCTGGACAAGAGATGCCTGACACGACTAAAAGATTGATGTCTTCTCCCAAGTGCAGGAGTGTCGAAGTAATAAATAACCCGGCAAGACCGGGGTCGAACCACAAGGAGGTTAATTGTACAAATTATAAACAACAATTATAAAACAACAATAACAACAACAACAATAGTAATAATAATAATAATAATAATAAAGAAAGAGAAGAAGAAGAAGATGATGATGATGAGAACTTGGAGATCCAATATTAATGTAAGGATTAAGCAATAATAATAACAAATGTCAAGGTTAGAGGTTCCACTAATGGTATATCAAACAAGTATAGTATAAACTCTTATTATTGAATTGGAAACCACACACAAAGGAGGTTCCAATCAGATTATATATTGTTAACATGATTACATTAGTCATCTTATTCAATTAATGCTAATACTTGTAAATCTCGTCAAGCATTCATGATTATAACTTATGTTAACAACAAATCAAGTTCCTTTCATAGCTCAAGTGTCGGTTATACCATACATTATGGGCTATGAAAGTCCCAAGCATTTGTTGTACCAAGTGTTATACAACATAAATCAAGATTAGTCATTTAACAAGCAAAGTATTAAAGAGTGAACAAGATAACAAATATAAAACATGTTAGTATCAAACATTAAAGTCCATATTAAGTTTACATTATACTTATTCTTACACCATTAGTGTAACCTTTTCACCTTGACATAATTAACTTAGCTAGACATAATGAAAGAAAGCAAAATAGATAAACAAAATAAGAACATAAAAGTTAACTAAGTAAAGGAAAGGAAATGAAAGGCATAAACTTAATATTAATGAAAGCAAAGCATAAACATTACAAAAAATACAAAGAGAGAAAGGAAGAGCATGATCTTGATCTGGAAACCAAGATGCCTAAATGCATGGCAAATGCCTCCTTTTATAGGCCAAAATTGGGAACTATTGATTTGATGACTAATTGATAAGTGGGTGGCCAACTTTTGACTTGGTGACAATCCTTATCGTCTCTTGTTTGCCCAAAACGTCATTGATAACGTCAAAACTGGAGCCAGTTGCAAACATGAAAGTTGTAGGCAATTGTCTCAGCTTTCTTGTGTAAACAATTCAGCTCATTTGGACTTCTAGAACTCCAAATATGGCCAAAATACCGAACAGTGCTCGGGCTGGAAGACAGATTCGGGCTTCTTTGTTGTTGCTACAATTTGGACTTGATAATGGACTTTTTAGATCTTGGGCTCCATATAAAAGTTGTAGGTCTATGTCTTACCTTTCCATTCATATAAATTGGACCTAAATCTGAGATCTGTAGCTCTAGATATAACCCAATTACCGAACAGTGTTCCGGTTTGGATTGCACCGACATCTCTTCTCTAAGTTTGACCATCTCTTTATCCATGCAATTTAAGTTCTTCAAGTCATCAATCAATCCTTTCATTTATGTGATAGACCTGCATTAAAAATAGACATTTACCACAAATTATAGGTATCTTATATTATTAGATACATTATTATAAAACATATTTTAGTTAAGGAGTTATTGATACTTCAAGTGCAAAATGATGATATAAAACCATGATAAAAATGCACTTTTAAGTACTAATCACACCCCTCAACCAGCTTATTACTAGTCCCTAGTAATTAAAGCGTTAAAACAATTTGCAAATTTCACAAAGCAAGGTATTCATCATTTAACTTCTATTAATCTATCCAGATAAACAAACTCTCATTAAATTTATATATCTGCTCAATACCACTTAACAAAATATTAATAAACCTTTTTTTTGTGCTCAATGTATCAACACATAATTATGGGGCTTTTCTTGGAAGAAAACAAAATTTTTGTTCTAATGTTTAAGGTTAACTTCCTTGGGTTGGGATTACTATTTTTGTCTTTTTTTTTTCTTCTTTTTTTCCTTGGGTTGGGATTATTATTTTTGTCTTTTTTTTTCTTTTTTTTTTAACTCTATATACATATACTTTAAAAACATCATGCATCTTTAACCCATGTAACGAGCTTTCAGCTAATGACTCCCAGACCAGTTGGTCTTAGGGCATTAGGTGTTAAGACACCCCTACGAGCTTAGTAACTCGGGTCGCAGATACTGATATGTAGATAGTGCAATGTTTGATTCCCTTAAACTTTTCTCCTCAACCCATGTAACAAGCGTTGGGCCAATAGCTCCCAAGTCAGTTGACTTTAGGGTATTAGGTGTTAAAACACCCCTTCGGGCTTAATTGCTTAGGTTAAGGAGGCTACGAAATCAAACTTATCTACATTTTTATTATCATCATTTTTTTTTCTTTTTTTTCTTTTTTTTTCTTTTTGTTTTTTAATTATATACAATCCCTTTCCCTTAGTTGTTACCTTTAACAAAAGAACATAAATAATGTAATAATCCAATATACAACCCACAATCATATGTTAAAGTGTGTGTGTGTAAATTAAGGTTTAAGAATACATGTTAAATAAGTATATGAGCAGAATGGCGAGGTAGCAATACGAGAGTTTGTAAACCTGAATATTTCAGGAAGTATTATAATAGACCTTGTTAAGAATGATTACTAAGATGCGTCTCAAGAGTCACTTTAACAAAAGAACTCCTTTACTCTGCCATCCTAGTAACAACAATTATGCACATGCTTTATGAAATGAAAAACAATTTTTTTTTTATCAACTACTACCCTCTCCCCCCAACCAAAACGAGACATTGTCCTCAATGTTCTAAGGTAGAAAGATAGAGTATAAAAGATATCACCTGAAATAACAAACACTGACAAAACCTGAAACACACTGAAACAAAAATAAGAAATAACAAAACAGAATAATAAAACCAAAAGACACAAAAATTCACAAATGAAGGCTCAAATCCAATCTAAGCTTTTTACGGCTTTCCTTAGATGACCAATTTATGCGACTCATGGAAGGATCAATCACAAGAATGAAATATTGTAGTTGGTCAATCAATTGTTCAGCAGTAGTAGCAGAGATTATGATTTGTCGTGCAGAAGATGTTAAAAATTCCTGTTCCACAGCATGATCAAGAAAAGACAACAACTTATCATAATAACCATTAACATTTAACAAACCTATGGGTTTATGGTGAATGTGCAATTGAGCCCAAGAGGAAATATGAAAGATCTCTTCTAATGTGCCTAGACCACCTGGTAAAGCAATAAAGGCATCAGCATGGTTAAACATTGCATTCATTCGAGCCGACATTGTGGAGACCTGAAGTTCCTCTCCAATTGTTTTTCCAATGATGTCCCCTTGTGCCAAAGCTTCAGGGACGACCCCCAAAACTTGACTACCTCCTAAAAATGCAGCTATTGACACACCTCCCATTAACCCAAGACTGCCTCCCCCATACACTAAATGAATCTTTCTCTCAGCTAGCACCTGACCAAGATGATTTGCTGATTCTAAAAACTCCTTTTCTTTCCCAGGACTAGATCCACCGAAAACACAAATATTTCTTATTTGATGACTTGAGGAACTTGCCATTTCTACACACTTCTGTATTTGTTGAATGTATGGGTTGAGTAGAAATGAAAGGAAGGAAAAAAGGGTTTTATAGATGAGGAATTAGAAAGGCAATCATAACACCTATATGTAGGCCAGCTGGAGTCTCACACACTCTCTCTCTCTTTTTATTTATTTATTTATTTACTTTTGAAAAAAAAAGCATGTGTATGTACAGGTAGTTGTGATTGTGGCTCACATCTTCCCTTGGTTTTACGTCCAAGAACGGCTTAAACGCCCTCTATGGGTCGGGGATAGGCTTCCCATCCAGTTTTCTTAAAAACTGGCAAATAGGGTCTTTTTTAGTCAGATTCCCAAGACTAAGTCGATCATGTTCTTTATGAAATAGTGGCCATAAATCATGAATTGCACGATGCACATCTCCACTAGGATGCGTCTCAAGAGTCAATAGAAGATTATCTAAAGACTCCTTACTCAGGCCATCCTTAATGAATTGTATTTTATCTTCACGGTTTATAGATACCATTCCTAAAGAACGACATTGTGTATTACAAGTCCATCTAGCACATCGATGACAGACATCCAATCATTTTGCACGACGCTTCTTTGCAAAAGTGATTTTACCTGTTCCAGGCATGTGTGAAATGAAGAAGTTAGAGGACTCACCTGATAATCGGACCTTTGCTTCAATCAACCAACGAATATCTTCAGGAATTCCATGATTCATTAATAATCTCAATCTTGCACATCTAGCACGGTAAATTTTTGTAATCGCATTACAGATATCAGTAATTGTGGGAAACTGAAAGAACCGACTTACATCACGGAGTACCGTTATCCGCCATTTGACCGGGGTGAAGAAACTTGCAAAAATCACTCAAAAAGAAACAAAAATAAAATAAAATAAAATCAATATTTATATAAGAAACAAAAATAAAATAAAATAAAATCAATCTTTATATACAGGATCACCCAATTTAATAGAGTTATGTTCAACTGAAAAATTGTCAAAGTAAACTTTCAGACGATGTCCATTTACCTTGAAAACATTGCCATTCTTTGGATTCTCGATGTCATAGGCCCCATATGGATACACATGTTTCACAATAAAAGGACCACTCCATCTTGATCTTAATTTTCCAGGAAATAAATGCAGTCGAGAATTATAAAGCAAGACTTTTTGACCAACATTGAAGGTTTTTCTCTGTATTTTCTTGTCATGAAATTCTTTTATTCTTGCTTTATCAATTCTTGAATTTTCATATGCATCATTTCTTATTTCCTCAAGCTCATTTATTTGTAATTTTCGCAGTTGACTAGCATCATCCAGATTTGAATTGAAAGCTTTAATAGCCCAATAAGCTTTATGTTCAAGTTCCACAGGCAAGTGATAAGGTTTTCCATAGACTAGTCTATAAGGTGACATACCTAATGATGTTTTATAAGCAGTTCAATAAGCCCAAAGTGCATCATTAAGTCTTAAAGACCAGTCTTTCCTATTAGGGTTCACTGTTTTCTCCAAAATATGTTTGATCTCCCTATTAGCAATCTCTACTTGTCCACTTGTTTGAGGGTGATAAGGGGTGGCAACTTTGTGTGTGATTCCATATTTCTTCATTAAAGACTCAAATGGCTTGTTGCAGAAATGTGTTCCACCATCACTTATTATGGCTCGAGGGACTCCAAATCGACTCAAAATATTTTCTTTCAAAAACTTTATCACTATTTTGTGATCATTGTTTCGACTTGGAATTGCCTCTATCCATTTTGAAACATAATCTACTGCGACTAATATGTATAAGAAACCAAATGATGGAGGGAATGGGCCCATGAAATCTATACCCCAACAGTCAAAGATCTCAATGACAATAATAGGGTTTAAAGGCATCATGTGACGTTTTGAAATAGATCCCAACTTTTGACAATTTTCACAAGACTTGCAGAATGTATGTGAGTCTTTGAACATGGTGGGCCAGTAAAATCCACTTTGTAAGATTTTTGCAGTTGTCTTTCTTGATGAGAAATGGCCCCCACATGCCTCAGAATGACAAAATTTAATGACACTACTTACCTCATTATCAGGAATGCATCTTCGAAATATTTGATCAGGACAATATTTGAATAAATAAGGATCATCCCAATAAAAGTTCTTCACTTCGTTCAAAAACTTTCTTTTATCTTGGGTATTCCAATGAGCTGGCAATTGTCCTGAAACAAGAAAATTGACAATATTAGCAAACCAAGGCATTGTAGAGACAGAAAGTAAAGATTCATCAGGAAAGTAGTCATCGATTGGTGTGATGTCAGTTTTCGAATCTGTTGTCAATCTTGACAAGTGATCTGCGACAACATTTTCGCTGCCTTTCTTATCTTTGATTGTGATATCAAATTCTTGAAGTAATAAAATCCACCGCACCAATCTAGCCTTGGAATCTTTCTTAGAAAGAAGATATTTCAATGCTGCATGATCACTAAAAACAACAACAGGTGAGCCAACAAGATAAGATCTGAATTTTTCACATGCAAATACTACTGCAAGTAATTCTTTTTCAGTGGTGGTATAATTCATTTGAGCACTATTTAAAGTTTTACTTGCATAGTAAATTACATAAGGTTTCTTATCTTTTCTTTGTCCCAAAACAGCACCTACAGCATAATCACTAGCATCACACATTATTTCAAAAGGTAATGACCAATCGAGAGGTTGAATGATAGGAGCACAAGTAAGCAAGTTTTTAAGTTTAACAAAGGCTTCTTCATAATGTTCAGTCCATTCAAAAATAGTATCCTTTGTTAGAAGGTTACTTAAAGGCTTAGATATTACACTAAAATCTTTGATGAACCTTCTATAAAAACCAGCATGTCCCAGGAATGATCTAACATCTTTAAGAGATTTTGGTGTTGGCAAGTTTGCAATTAACTCAATTTTAGATTTGTCAACCTCAATTCCTTTTGATGAAACAATGTGACCAAGTACAATGCCGTTTGTTACCATAAAATGACATTTTTCCCAATTCAGCACAAGATTATTCTCTTCACACCTGGTTAAAACCTTTCCTAAATTAGTCAAACAATCATCAAATGAATCGCCAAAAACAGAAAAATCATCCATGAAAATCTCAAGAAAATGTTCAACCATATCGCTAAATATACTAAGCATGCATCTTTGAAATGTGGCTGGTGCATTACATAATCCAAAAGGCATCCTTCGATATGCAAAAGTACCAAATGGACATCTGAAAGTAGTCTTTTCTTGATCTTCCAATGCAATTTCAATTTGGTTGTAACCCGAATAGCCATCTAGGAAATAATAAAATTCATGACCTGCAACTCTTTCTAGGATTTGATCCATGAAAGGTAAAGGAAAATGATCTTTTCTAGTCATTGAATTAAGTTTCCTATAGTCAATGCACATGCGCCAACCAGTAACAGTTCTAGTGGGAATTAACTCATTGTTCTCATTTGTTATCACAGTGACTCCAGACTTCTTAGGTACAACTTGGGTAGGACTTACCCATTTGCTGTTAGAAATAGGATAAATGATTTCATTATCTAGAAGCTTAATGACTTCATTTTTCACTACTTCTTTCATATTAGGATTTAGCCTTCGTTGCATTTCTCTAGAGGGTTTAGCATTTTCCTCTAAATAAATTCTGTGTGTACAAATCAAAGGACTAATTCCTTTTATATCAGCTATGGTCCATCCTAATGCTTTTTTGTGCATTTTCAGAGTTTGTAATAACTTACCTTCTTGATGTGCATTAAGTTTGGAAGAGATTATTACCGGAAAAGTTTCATTTTCTCCCAAAAATGAGTATTTGAGATTGGATGGCAACGGCTTCAAATCAGGTTTTGGTGGTTGAACACTTGAAGGTATGGACTTAATTGGTTGTGGTGGCAATTCCTCAATTTGTGGCCTCCAATTACTTGTCTTTGATTCTTCCTGAAAATAAATCATTTCCAAATCATCAGATTCATCAATCTCAATTTCATTGGAAGTGGTTGGAAATTGATCATGAATTAATTTTTCAGTAAAGTCCACTTCCTGTAAATCATTATCATCTCTTTGATCATAAACTAATTCGTCAATATGATCTACTTCTTGTAAATCATTATCATCTCCAGGTTGCTTGCAAATGTTGAAAATATTCATCTCCAATGTCATGTTTCCAAATGATAGCTTCATCAGTCCATTCCTACAATTAATCAATGCATTAGAAGTTGCAAGAAATGGACATCCTAAAATAACAGGAAATGAATTACATACTTCAACAGGTTGTGTGTCCAAGACAATAAAATCCATAGGATAAATGAATTTATCGACTTGTACTAACACATCTTCAATTATTCCTCTAGGCACTTTTATAGATCTATCGTGAATTTATCGACTTGTACTAACACATCTTCAATTATTCCTCTAGGCACTTTTACAGATCTATCGGCAAGTAAAAGAGATATAGAAGTTGGTTTTAACTCACCTAGATTGAGACTTTGAAAAACTGAATATGGAAGTAAATTCACACTAGCACCAAGATCAAGTAAGGCTCTTTCAATTTTATGCTCTCCAATAAAGCAAGAAATTGTAGGACAACCAGGGTCTTTATATTTCAAAGCATTATTGTTTTGAAGAATAGCACTTACTTGTTCGGCTAGAAAGGCTTTCTTTTTCACATTCAGTTTCCTCTTCACAGTGCAGAGATCTTTCAAAAATTTAGCATATGAAGGAACCTGTTTAATTGCATAGATCTTTCAAAAATTTAGCATAGGAAGGAACCTGTTTAATTGCATCCAGCAAAGGTATATTGATCCTTACCTGTTTGAAAATTTCATAAATTTCAGAGTTGTGATTGACTTTCCTTTGTTTGGTCATGGCTTGAGGAAATGGAAGTGCTGGTGGTGAATCAGTCGTTTCTTTGCAATTTTCAGATTCAACCCCTTCCTTACCCTCAGAGATTGATTCATCATCTTTCTCATAAGGTTCAAGAGAGGGTTTTTCAATAACCTTACCACTGCGCAGAGTAGTGACTGATTTGACTTGATCCATGTGTTGGCTTCCGGAACTACTTGCATTTGCATTGTATTGCCCTTTGGGATTTTGTTGTGTTTGAGATGGAAACTTACCTTTCTCTTGGAAACTGAGAGCAGATGTTAATTTAGCAAGAGTATCTTTAAAATCTGTCATGTTTTGAACAAGTTGAGTATTGATTGTCTCTTGCTTTTCAATGAATGCATGCAATGTTTCCTCAAGATTTCTTCTAGGAGGTGGAGCATAAGGAGGTGCATATCCATGAGAATTTTAGAAATTATGGTGTGCTTGAAACGGTGGTTGTGAAGTTTGTGCATTGTTGTTCTCACTCTTCCAACTGAAATTTGGGTGATTTCTCCAACCAGGGTTGTATGTTTGGGAGTATTGGTTATGGTTGGCCCTTTGGAAATTGTTTAAAGCATGGGCTTGTTCATGGAGACATTCTTTAAAAGAAGGCAAGGTTGGACAATCATTGGTTGAGTGTTCATTTGTTTTGGCTTGTTCATGGAGACATTCCTTAAAAGAAGGCAAGGTTGGACAATCGTTGGTTGAGTGTTCATTTGTTTCACAGATTTGACACACAATGTTTTCAACAGATTTTAATTGACTACTCTTTTTTAATTCTAGTGCCTCGACTTTTCTAGCTAAAGATGCAAACTTGGCTTGAAGGTCATGATCTTCCCTAAGGTACATACCTCCACTAGATGTATGAGGTTGAGTTTTACTCAGTGCCTCATAAGTACCCGTAGTGTCCCAATTTTGAGCATTTTCAGCTAACAAGTCTAAGTACTCCATTGCTTCATCATGGTCTTTATCTTCAAAAGTTCCATTGCACATCAATTCAACCATTTGCCTATCTTTAGGTGTTAACCCTTCATAGAAATGTGAAACCAATCTCCATGTTTCAAAACCATGATGGGGGCAAGTACTAAGCAAATCTCGATACCTATCCCAACATTGGTAAAATGTTTCTCCTGGTTTTTGAGTGAAAGTGGTGATTTGTCTCTTGAAAGAGTTTGTTCTATGAGATGGGAAAAACTTCTTTAAAAATTGTTGTTGCATTTCATCCCAAGCACGAATGGATCCTGGTCTTAAATTTTGTAGCCATGCTTTAACTTTATCCTTTAATGAAAAAGGAAAAGGCTTTAATCTGATGGTGTTCATGCTACAATTTAAATTATTATATGTGTTGCAGACCTCCTCAAATTCCCTTAAATGCAAGTATGGATTTTCCAATTCTAAGCCATGAAAAGAAGGTAAAAGTTGAATAATACCTGGTTTAAAATTAAAATGAGATGCATCGGGAGGAAAAACTATGCATGATGGTGCACTTGTTCTTGTGGGATTCATGTGGTCTCTAAGTGTTCTAGTACGGTTATTCTCATTATTCTCATTTTGAAGTGATTGATTATCTTCTTCGGCCATATTTTCTGAAAATGATGAGGATATCCTACAAAGTCTACCACTTGATGTACGTGACCACACTCTCATGCACGTGTAGGAATAAAATAAAAAAAAGAAGAAGAAAGCAAAAGAAGGAGGAAGAAAACAAAATAAAAAGAAACAAAAGAAAAGAAACAAAGTTATATACAAGAAAAGTGAAAAGAGAAAGTAAAATAAATACTATAATTTATACAAGAACTTACCTCCCCGGCAACGGCGCCAAAAACTTGACACGACTAAAAGATTGATGTCTTCTCCCAAGTGCAGGAGTGTCGAAGTAATAAATAACCCGGCAAGACCGGGGTCGAACCACAGGGAGGTTAATTGTACAAATTATAAATAACAATAATACAACAATAACAATAATAACAACAATAATAATAATAACAATAATAGTAATAGTAATAGTAATAGTAATAATAATAATACTAATAATAATAATAATAATAATAATAATAATAGTAATAGTAGTAGTAGAGTAGTACTAATAATAATAATAATAATAATACTAGTAGTAGTAGTAGTATTAGTAATAATAATAATAATAAAGAAAGAGAAGAAGAAGAAGATGATGATGATGAGAACTTGGAGATGGAATATTAATGTAAGGATTAAACAATAATAATAACAAATGTCAAGGTTAGAGGTTCCACTAATGGTATATCAAACAAGTATAGTATAAACTCTTATTATTGAATTGGAAACCACACACAAAGGAGGTTCCAATCAGATTATATATTGTTAACATGATTACATTAGTCATCTTATTCAATTAATGCTAATACTTGTAAATCTCGTCAAGCATTCATGATTATAACTTATGTTAACAATAAATCAAGTTCCTTTCATAGCTCAGGTGTCGGTTATACCATACATTATGGGCTATGAAAGTGCCAAGCATTTGTTGTACCAAGTGTTATACAACATAAATCAAGATTAGTCATTTAACAAGCAAAGTATTAAAGAGTGAACAAGATAACAAATATAAAACATGTTAGTATCAAACATTAAAGTCCATATTAAGTTTACATTATACTTATTCTTACACCATTAGTGTAACCTTTTCACCTTGACATAATTAACTTAGCTAGACATAATGAAAGAAAGCAAAATAGATAAACAAAATAAGAACATAAAAGTTAACTAAGTAAAGGAAAGGAAATGAAAGGCATAAACTTGATATTAATGAAAGTAAAGCATAAACATTATAAAAAATACAAAGAGAGAAAGGAAGAGCATGATCTTGATCTGGAAACCAAGATGCCTAAATGCATGGCAAATGTCTCCTTTTATAGGCCAAAATTGGGAACTATTGATTTGATGACTAATTGATAAGTGGGTGGCCAACTTTTGACTTGGTAACAATCCTTATCTTCTTTTGTCTGCCCAAAAAGTCATTGATAACGTCAAAACTGGAGCCAAGTGCAAACATGAAAGTTGTAGGCAATTGTCTCAGCTTTCTTGTGTAAACAATTCAGCTCATTTGGACTTCTAGAACTCCAGATATGGCCAAAATACCGAACAGTGCTCGGGTTGGAAGACAGATTCAGGCTTCTTTGTTGTTGCTACAATTTGGACTTGATAATGGCTTTTTTAGATCTTGGGCTCCATATAAAAGTTGTAGGCCTATGTCTTACCTTTCTATCCATATAAATTGGACCTAAATCTGAGATCTGTAGATCCAGATATAACCCAATTACCGAACAGTGTTCCGGTTTGGATTGCACCGACATCTCTTCTCTAAGTTTGACCATCTCTTTATCCATGCAATTTAAGTTCTTCAAGTCATCAATCAATCCTTTCATTTATGTGATAGACCTGCATTAAAAATAGACATTTACCACAAATTATAGGTATCTTATATTATTAGATACATTATTATAAAACAATATTTACCACAAATTAAAGGTATCTTGTATTATTAGATATATTATTATAAAATATGCTTTGGTTAAGGAGTTATTGATACTTCAAGTGCAAAATGATGATATAAAACCATGATAAAAATGCACTTTTAAGTACTAATCAATACTCTTGCAAAATTAACATCTATTCTCAGTTTCCAAGAGAAAGGTAAGTTTCCATCTCAACCACAACAAAATCCTAAGGGGCAATACAATGCAAATGCAAGTAGTTCCAGAAGCCAACACATGGATCAAGTCAAATCAGTCACTAATCTACGCAGTGGTAAGGTTATTGAAAAACCCTCTCTTGAACCTTATGAGAAAGATGATAAGTCAATTTCTAAGGGAAAGGAAGGGGTTGAATCTGAAAATTGCAAAGAAACGACTGATTCTCCGCCAGCACTTCTATTTTCTCATGCCATGACCAATCAGGAAGAAATCGAGGATGAAAAAGGCATCGAAAAGGTTGATGGGAATCTTTTATCAAAAGTGACAATAGATTCGACACCCGACATCACACCAATCGATGATTACTTTCCTGATGAATCTCTACTTTCTCTTAATTCAATGCCTTGGTTTGCTAAAAATATCAATTTTCTTACTTCAGGATTTTTGCCAGCTCACTGGAGTATTGAAGACAAAAGAAAATTTTTGAGCAACGAGCAAAATTTTTGTTGGGATGACCCTTACTTATTCAATTATTGTCCTGATCAACTATTTCAAAAATGCATTTTCGACAATGAGGTAAGTAATTTCATTAAATTTTGTCACTCTAAGGCATGTGGGGATCAAAGAGGATTGTAGAAATCTTACAAAGTGGATTTTCCTGGCCAACCATATTCAAGGAGTCACATGCATTTTGCAAAAACTGTGAAAATTATCAAAAGGTGGGATTTATTTCAAAACACAGAGAGTCTTTAGATAATCTTCTATTGACTCTTAAGTCTCATCATAATCAAGATAAGCATCGTGCAATTCATAACTTAGGAACCCATTTTCATAAAGAACATGCTTGGCATAGTCTTGGGAATCTGACTAAAAAAAGACCCTGTTTGCCAGTTTTTAAGAAAACTGGATGGGAAGCCTATCCCCGACCCATAGAGGGCGTTTAAGTCATTCTTGGACGTAAAACCAAGGGAAGATGTGAGCCACAATCACAACTGCGATTTGAGTCTTAGCTTAAAATTTGTGTCTTTTCTTTTTATTAATAACATAATATTTGTGTTTTGTCATTTCTTATTTTTGTTTCAGTGTGTTTCAGGTTTGTTAATGTTCATTATTTCAGGTGATATCTTCTATACTCTATCTTTCTACCTTAGAACATTGAGGACAATGTCTCGTTTTGGTTGGGGGGAGAGGGTAGTAGTTGATAAAAAAAAAATTGTTTTTCATTTCATAAAGCATGTGCATAATTGTTGTTACTAGGATGACAGAGTAAATGAGCTCTTTTGTTAAAGTGACTCTTGAGACGCATCTTAGTGACCATTCTTAACAAGGTCTATTATAATACTTCCTGAAATATTCAGGTTTACAAACTCTCGTATTGTTACCACTTAATTCTGCTCATATACTTATTTAACATGTATTCTTAAACCTTAATTTACACACACACACACACTTTAACATATGTTTGTGGGTTGCATATTGGATTATTACATTATTTATGTTCTTTTGTTAAAGGTAACAACTAAGGGAAAGGGAAGAAAAAAAAAACATGAAAAAAAAATAAAAAAAAAGAAAAAAAAAGAAAAGAAAAAAATGATGATAATAAAAATGTAGATAAATTTGGTTTCGTAGCCTCCCTAACCTAAGTAATTAAGCCCGAAGGGGTGTTTTAACACCTAATACCCTAAAGTCAACTGACTTGGGAGCTATTGGCCCAACGCTTGTTACATGGGTTGAGGAGAAAAGCTTAAGGAAATCAAACATTGCACTATCTACATATCAGTATCTGCGACCCGAGTTATTAAGCTCGTAGGGGTGTCTTAACACCTAATGCCCTAAGACCAACTGGTCTGGGAGTCATTAGCTGAAAGCTCGTTACATGGGTTAAAGATGCATGATGTTTTTAAATTATATGTATATATATTTAAAAAAAAAAGAAAAAAAAAAAGAAGAAAGAAAGAAAAAAAGACAAAAATAATAATCCCAGCCCAAGGAAGTTAACCTTAAACATTAGAACAAAAATTTTGTTTTCTTCCAAGAAAAGCCCCATAATTATGTGTTGATACATTGAGCACAAAAGAAAGGTTTATTAATATCTTGTTAAGAGGTATTGAGCATATATATAAATTTAATGAGAGTTTGTTTATCTAGATAGATTAATGGAAGTTAAATGATGAATACCTTGCTTTGTGAAATTTGCAAATTTGTTTTCTATTTTAACACTTTGATTACTAGGGACTAGTAATAAGCTGGTTGGGGGGGTGTGATTAGTACTTAAAAGTGCATTTTTATCATGGGTTTATATCATCATTTTGCACTTGAAGTATCAATAACTCCTTAACTAAAGCATGTTTTATAATAATATATCTAATAATATAAGATACCTTTAATTTATGGTAAATGTTCATTTTAAATGCAGGCCTATATCATAAATGTAAGTC
>NW_011501096.1:3977-60122 GCF_000495115.2 Populus euphratica | reverse complement strand
TTCATATGGAAAATTAACGTAAGGATTAAACAATGATAACAAACAATATCAAGGTTAGAGAATCCACTAAGAGTATGTCAAACAAGTATAGTATAAACTCTTATTATTCAATTGGAAACCACACACAAAGGAGATTCCAATCAGATTATAGATTGTTAACATGATTACATTAGTCATCTTATTCGATTAATGCTAATACTTGTAAATCTCGTCAAGCATTCATGATTATAACTTATGTTAACAACAAATCAAGTTCCTTTCATAGCTCAGGTGTCGGTTATACCATACAATATGGGCTATGAAAGTGCCAAGCATTTGTTGTACCAAGTCATTTAACAAGCAAAGTATTAAAGAGTGGAGAAGATAACAAATACAAAACATGTTAGTATCAAACATTAAAGTCGATATTAAGTTTACCTTATATTATTCGATATGTTATTATAAAACATGCTTTAGCTTAGGAGTTATTGATACTTCAAGTGCAAAATGATGATATAAAACCTTGATAAAAATGCACTTTGAAGTACTAATCAGTTAACTTCCTTGGGTTGAGATTATTATTTGTCTTTTTTTTAATATATATACATATAATTTAAAACACCATGCATCTTTAACCCATGTAATGAGCTTTCAGCTAATGACTCCAGACTAGTTGGTCTTAGGGCATTAGGTGTTAAGACACCCCTACGAGCTTAGTAACTCGGGTCACAGATACTGATATGTAGATAGTGTCTTAGTAACTCGGGTCGCAGATACTGATATGTAGATAGTGCAATGTTTGATTCCCTTAAGCTTTTCTCCTCAACCCATGTAACAAGCGTTGGGCCAATAGCTCCTAAGTCAGTTGACTTAAGGGTATTAGGTGTTAAAACACCCCTTCGGGCTTAATTGTTTAGGTTAGGAAGGCTACGAAACCAAACTTATCTACATTTTTATTATTATCAATATTTTCTTCTTTTTTTTCTTTTTTTTTGTCTTTTTTTTGTGTTTTTAATTTTTTTAATTATATACTATCCGTTTTCCCTTTTTTTTTTTTTTTCTTTTTTTTTTTTTTAATTATATACAATCCCTTTCCCTTAGTTGTTACCTTTAACAAAAGAACATAAATAATGTAATAATCCAATATGCAACCCACAATCATATGTTAAAGTGTGTGTAAATTAAGGTTTAAGAATACATATTAAATAAGTATATGAGCAGAATTAAGTGATAAAAATGCGAGAGTTTGCAAATCTGAATATTTCAAGAAGTATTATGATAGACCTTGTTACGAATGATTACTAAGATGTGTCTCAAGAGTCATAAAAAGTTCTCCTTACTCTGCCATCATAGTAAGAATAGTTTTGCACATGCTTTATGAAATAGAAAACACAGTTAGTTTTTTTTTAGCTACTACCCTCTCCCCCCAACTAAAACGAGGCATTGTCCTCAATGTTTAAAGGTAGAAAGATAGAGTACAGTCTTATCACCTAAAATAACGAACACTAACAAACCTGGAACACACTGAAACAAATATACAAAACAACAAAACACAATAATAAAACCAAAAGACACAAAGATTCATAAATGAAGGCTTAAATCCAATCTAAGTTTTTTACGACTTTCTTTAGTTGACCAATTTATGCGACTCATGGAAGGATCAATTACAAAGGATTGCACCGACATCTCTTTTCTAAGTTTGGCCATCTCTTTATCCTCCTAATGAAAGATTATAGTTGGTCAATCAATTGTTCAACAGTAGCAGCAGAGATTATGATTTGTCGTGTAGAAGATGTTAGAAATTCCTGTTCTACAGCATGATCAAGAAAAGACAACAACTTATCATAATAACCATTAACATTTAACAAACCTATGGGTTTATAGTGAATGTACAATTGGGCCCAAGAGAAAATATGAAAGATCTCTTCCAATGTACCTAGACTACCTGGTAAAGCAATGAAGGCATCAACATGGTTAAACATTGCATTCATTCGAGCTGATATTGTGGAGACCTGAAGTTCCTCTCCAATTGTTTTTCCAATGATGTCCCCTTGTGCTAAAGCTTCGAGGATGACCCCCAAAACTTGACTACCTCCTAAAAATGCAGCTATTGACACACCTCCCATTAACCCTAGACTACCTCCCTCCCCCATACACTAAATGAATCTTTCTCTCAACTAGCACCTGACCAAGATAATTTTCTGATTCTAAAAACTCCTTTTCTTTCCCAGGACTAGATCCACCGAAAACACAAATACTTTTTATTTGATGACTTGAGGAACTTGCCATTTCTACACACTTCTATTTTTGTTGAATGTATGGGTTGAGTAGAAATGAAAGGAAAGAAGAGAGGATTTTATAGATGAGAAATTAGAAAGGCAATCATACCACCTATATGTAGGCTAGCTGGAGTCTCACACACTCTCTCTCTCTTTATTTATTTATTTATTTTTGAAAACACATGTGTATGTACAGGAAGTTGTGATTATGGCTCATATCTTCCCTTGGTTTTATGTCCAAGAACGGCTTAAACGCCCTCTATGGGTCGGGGATAGGCTTCTCATCTAGTTTTCTTAAAAACTGGCAAATAGGGTTTTTTTTAGTCAGATTCCCAATACTAAGTCGATCATGTTCTTTATGAAATAGTGGCCGTAAATCATGAATTGCACGATGCACATCTCCACTAGGATGCGTCTCAAGAGTAAATAGAAGATTATCTAAAAACTCCTTACTCAGGCCATCCTTAATGCATTGTATTTTATCTTCACAGTTTATAGATACCATTCCTGAAGAACAACATTGTGTATTACAAGTCCATCTAGCACATCAATGACAGACTTTCAGTCGTTTTGCACGACGTTTCTTTGCAAAAGTGTTTTTACCTGTTCCAGGCATGTGTGAAATGAAGGTGTTAGAGGACTCACCTGATAATCAGACCTTTGCCTCAATCAACCAACAAATATCTTCAGAAATTCCATGATTCATTAACAACCTCAATCTTGCACATCTAGCACGGTAAATTTTTGTAATCGCATTCTAAGGTAGAGTGGGAAAATACTTTTTCAATTTTTCAAGATTAATGTCCATTTTCAAATGAGAATTGGAAGAGAGATTCAAATAATTGCACAAATATATACACAGATATCAGTTATTATGGGAAACTGAAAGAACTGACTTAAGTCGCGGAGTACTGTTGTCCGCCATTTGACCGGGGTGAGAGAAACTAGCAAAAATCACTTAAAAAGAAACACAAAAATAATGTGAGAAAAAAAAACAAAATAATCAACCTTTATCTACAAGATCATTCAAACCAGTTGATTCATTTTCACTAGAAAAATTATCAAAGTAAGCTTTCAAACGATGTCTATTTTCCTTAAAAACATTGTCATTCATTGAGTTCTCAATATCACAGGCCCCATAAGGATTGCTCCATCTTAATCTTAGCTCTATAAGGAATGAATAGAGTTGAGAATTATAAAACAAAACTTTTTGACTAGTATCAACATTTTGACAATTTTCACAAGTTTTACAGAATGCATGCGTGTCCTTGAACATGGTGGGCCAATAAAATCCATTTTGAAAGATTTTTGTAGCTGTCTTTTTTGAAGAAAAATAACTCCCACATGCTTTAGAATGACAAAGTTTAATGACATTACTTACCTCATTATAGGGAATGAATCTTTGAAATATTTGATCAGGACAATATTTGAATAAGTTAGGGTCATCACACAAAAAGTCTTCACTTCGTTCAAAAACGTTTCTTTGTCTTGGGTACTCCAATCAGCTAGCAAATCTTCTAAAGCAAGAAAATTGATATTTTTATCATACCAAGGCATTGGACTAAGAGAAAGTAAGGATTTATTAGGAAAGTAATCATCGATTGGTGTGATGTTAGATGTCGAATTTGTTGTCACTTTTGACAAAAGATCCGCATCAATATTTTTGGTGCGTTTTTCATCTGTGATTTCTTCCTTAGAATAAATCATTTGCAAATCTTCAGATTCATCCAACTGATTTTTACTTAAAGTAGATTCAAGCTGATCATAAACTAATTCGTCAAAATGATCTACTTCTTGTAAATCATTATCATCTCTAGGTTGCTTGCAAATGTTGAAAATATTCATCTCCAATGTCATGTTTCCAAATGATAGCTTCATCAGTCCATTCCTACAATTAATCAATGCGTTAGAAGTTGCAAGAAACTTGATATTAATGAAAGCAAAGCATAAACATTATAAAAAATATAAAGAGAGAAAGCAAGAGCATGATCTTGATCTGGAAACCCAGATGCCTAAATGCATGACAAACTCTTGACTTGGTGACAATCATTATCTTCTCTTGTCTGCCCAAAACATCATTGATAATGTCAAAATTGGAGCCACTTGAACATGAAAGTTGTAGGAAATTGTCTCAGATTTCTTGTATAAAAACTTCAGCTCATTTCAACTTCTAGAACTCCAGATATGGCCAAAATACTGAACAGTGCTCGGGCTGGAGGACAAATTCGGGCTTCTTTGTTGTTCCAACAATTTGGACTTGAAAATGGCCTTTTTAGATCTTGGGCTCCATATGAAAGTTGTAGGCCTATGTCTTACCTTTCCATCCATATAAAGTAGACCTAAATCTGAGATCTATAGCTCCAGATATGACCCAATTACCGAACACTGTTCTGGTTTGGATTGCACCGACATCTCTTTTCTAAGTTTGGCCATCTCTTTATCCTTTCAATTTCAGTTCTTAAATTCATCAATCAATCCTTTCATTTGTGTGATAGGCCTGCATTTAAAATGAACATTTACAATAAATTAAAGGTATCTTATATTATTAGATATATTATTATAAAACATGCTTTAGTTAAGAAGTTATTGCTACTTCAAGTGCAAAATGATATCAAACCTTGATAAAAATACACTTTTAAGTATCAATCAGCAGTAATTTTTTTTGGCTCGAATTTTCCTTCTATAAAACCATCGGTAATTCTTTTTCGACAGACTTAGCGACTGAATGTGGGATTAACAATGAAAGACATGCCGATAGACACTTTTTATTGATGATTTAGTCAATAATAAATTTACAAACGAAGTCTAAATCTCACAACGATGAATTTAGTCTATCAAGAAACTGTGAATTCTTATAATGTCTTGTTTATTGAAGATATGAGTAGTTTAAGTCAATTCACATGTTGAGACTAAGTTTCTCCTTAAACGTTCTTATAGGCATATAACTTCTATATTTAATTTGATCTAATGACCATGGTTTTACAGTGCTGGTTATTTTTATATTTTAAAAGTATTTTTTTAAATAATTTTTTTGTGCGTTTTCATATCATTTGATATAATGATATAAAAAATAATTATTTTAATACATTTTCAAGTAAAAAATATTTCAAAAAATAACTATTATTATACTTTCAAACACCCTCTAGAAAAATAATTCTTGCATCGATCATTTTATATTAGAAGTGTGCATTTTTTTTTCAATGATATATAATTGTATCTTTAATTCAGTTTATACATCAAATTAAGATTGAGTTTCTTCATGAACTATCTTAAAGGCATACCTTTTCCTTTTACACTGATGAAATATATTATGAGAAATTTGATAAATCTTTAGGAAGCTAACCCAAAGGTTTGAGCTAAGGAAGAGAAAGTATATCCCTAACCACCATACAAATCCCTTGAGATTAGAAGTTGATTAGTACTTAAAAGTGTATTTTTTATCAAGGTTTTATGTCATTATTTTGCACTTGAAGTATCAATAAATCCTTAACTAAAGCATGTTTTATAATAATATATCTAAAAATATAAGATACCTTTAATTTGTGGTAAATGTTCATTTTAAATACAGGCCTATCACATAAATGAAAGGATTGATTGATGAATTTAAGAACTGAAATTGAAAGGACAAAGAGATGACCAAACTTAGAAAAGAGATGCCGGTGCAATCCAAACCGGAATACTGTTCGGTAATGCGGTCATATCTGGAGCTGTAGATCTCAGATTTAGGTTTACTTTATATGGATGGAAAGGTAAGACATAGGCCTACAACTTTTATATGGAGCCCAAGATCTAAAAAGGTCATTTTCAAATCCAAATTGTAGTAACAACAAAGAAGTCTAAATCTTTCTTCCAGCCTGAGCACTGTTCAGTATTTGGCCCATATTTGGAGTTCTAGATGTCCAAATGACCTGAATTTTTTACACAAGAAAGATAAGACAATTTCCTACAACTTTCATTTTCAAATAGCTCCAATTGTGACGTTATCAATGATGTTTTGGGCAGACAAGAGAAGATAAGGATTGTCACCAAATCAAGAGTTGGTCACCCATTCATCAATTAGTCAGCAAATCAATAGTTCCCAATTTTGGCCTATAAAAAGAGGCATTTGCCATGCATTTAGGCATCTTGGTTTCCAGATTAAGATCATGCTCTTGCGTTCTCTCTTTGTATTTTTTGTAATGTTTATGCTTTACTTTCATTAATATCAAGTTTATGCCTTTCATTTCATTTCCTTTACTTAGTTAACTTTTATCTTATTTACGTTCTTATTTTGTTTATTTATTTTTCTTTCTTTCATTATGTCTAGCTAAGTTTATTATGTCAAGGTGAAAAGGTTACACTCAAGAATAAGTATAGTGTAAACTTAATATGGACTTTAATGTTTGATACTAACATGTTTTGTATTTGTTAGCTTGTTCTCTCTTTAATACTTTGCTTGTTAAATGACGAATCTTGATTTATGTTGTATAACACTTGGTACAACAAATGCTTGGCACTTTCATAGTTCATCCTGTATGGTGTAACCGACACCTGAGCTATGAAAGGGACTTGATTTGTTGTTAACATAAGTTATAATCATGAATGCTTGACGAGATTTACAAGTATTAGGATTAATGGAATAAGATGACTAATGTAATCATGTTAACAATCTATAATCTGATTGGAACCTCCTTTATGTGTGGTTTCCAATTGAATAATAAGAGTTTATATTATACTTGTTTGCCATACCATTAGTGGAATCTCTAACCTTGACATTTGTTATTATCATTGTTTAATCCTTATATTAATATTCCATCTCAAAGTTCTCATCTTTTTCTTCCTTTTCTCCTTCTTTTTCTTTATTATTATTATTATTATTATTACTACTATTATTATCATCATTATTATTATTGTTCTTGTTGTTATTGTTGTTATCTAGAATTTATACAATTAACCTCCCTGTGGTTCGACTCCGGTCTTACCGGGTTATTTATTACTTCGACACTCCTGCACTTCAGAGAAGACATCAATCTTTTAATCATGTTGAAAGCCTAACACACCATTTTTTGGGCTGCTGTATAATTTATCTTTATACAATCCAAGACAGGAAATTAAATTGCCATCTCGTTACATATGCATGATAAACCCGATTTAAAGTGTATAAAGATTTTTAACAAAACTATAAATTAGACAATTTAAAATATTTTAAAAATATTTTTCATTTATTTTTTATATATACTCAACAAATAGAGCTATATGCGCAATCTTCATTTTGTCCTTGCATTTTTTTAAGTGAGAATAATCTTCATTTCATAAACTATAATTAATAAATATATCTTATTTATTTTAAGGTTTTTTATTAAATGAAAGCTTTGCTTTATTGCTCAAGTGGCCCTAGCTAAGCATGATTAGTATCTTTATCATCACATTTAGTTCTTCGAATGTAATGAGTTGCAACCAAAAGTTCATTTCCACCAAGCAAGAGGAAGTGCCGTAGAAAATTAAAAGAAGACAATACAAGTTTCTCGTGGGAAAAATTGGTTCAAATTCGTGTGCTATTGGTTGATCACATATTGGTGATCAATTGATTAATAATTGTGAATGAGAAAATTTAGAGATCGAAATTTGAAGTCGTACATGATCAAGCACAAAATTATAAATAAAAATAGCTAACCTCTCCCTGACGAAGGAATGACAACAACATGCATTTCTGTGTTGTTTGGTGGAAGATGTAACCGAAGGGGATAGAACTTCCCATTTAATGGATTCCTAGAACAAATTTGGATATCAATGAGCCCTGTCTCTTCTTCCAACTTATTCTTCAATTCCCCCACCATTCTTCCCTTAAATAAGAAGGAATGTTCTTCAACATCATCTGCATCTTCATTCACAGACATACTGTAATGTATCACCCTGCCGTCATTTTTAACCAGTAAACCTTCCAAAGAATCATCAGACTGCACACATAAAAACAATCTTAATCCCATTCAAAAAGAAAAAGTAAAGTTCTATCAAGCCGATTGAGTTTAATGTTTGAACGGACCTCTTGTCTTGTCAATTTGGGTGGTGTAGTTGAAATGCATGTTGGTGAACTAGGCTCATAATTTGGTGCCGTTTCGATTTGATCACTGTGTCGTCGTTGTCGTGGTGGAGGTGGAGGTGTAAGATCTTGAACTCTTATCTCTACAACATCCACATCCCATAGAATCCAATCCTGCGTGGAAGATCTATGAGGAATATCATGTGTTATGTGGTTTCTCCATGGCGGTACGCCTCCATTTGCTCGTAAATATTGTCCGTAACAAGTCCTGAGCCTAACCCGGATACCTTCCCTAATAGGCTCCCATTCCACAGAAGAATCCAATCGTCCAGCAGGCAAAGTTTGCAGTACTTTCTTGCCTCTCATTCCCAGCAACAATGGCAAGTTACTGGCTGTTAAATATTTGCCAAAACAACTTTTCAAACGTATAGCATTGCTATTTGCGACAATTTCCACCGTCCATTTGGCGTTCCTGATTGTCCCATTTCGCTCTTGGCTAACGGTTTCTTCATCATCATCTGCTAATAGATACTTGTCATGGTGGCTCCGAAGGCGAACAGATTTTGCTTTCTCAAAGAGTTCCATGGCACTCTGGATACCAAGATATAGAACAGATCAATCACATATCTAAAATACGGCAATTCGATTAACAAGAAATTTAGCATTTGAAAAATACAGAGCAAGAAAAGAAAATTGACAATCAAGATAACATAACTTTTGTGTATAATTTGATAAAATACCTGAATCAAAGCAGCATATGGTTTAAAATGATGTCTTTTAACTCTAATGGTGTCTGGGAAATTGGAAGATTATGATGTGAAGGGTGGAGTTGTAGCAATCAATGAAGCAAGAAAGTAGGAGATTTACTATATATATATTGGCAGCTAATATTGGAGTTGCCTTGTAAAGAAAAAGAAGATTGCTAGTGATGTGTTATGATGATATCTACAGGCAAATCCGGTCATTCAAATTCAATCTTCATTTGTAATATCATTCTTTTATCTTTATGGGAGATTTTGTTATTCTTCATAAATTAATAAAAGCACAATATTATCACTTCGTGGAGAAGTCAGTATATATATGAAGAATAAAAGGGAGGATATTAATTACCTCCCTCTCTCTTCCACTTTTACTTTTTTGAGTTTAAACTAACAATTGCAGTTTATAACGTTAGTTATCCCAAAAGTGCACTTGGTCGCCTAGACATCAATTCAATAAGCCATATGAATTAGTTAATTCAGGGCACAGGTTGCTTTTATATAATGGCAAAACGAAAGTGTGGGTGGGGATCAATAAATAAACAAGAGAGGCAAGCTGGTGTGTGTGAGCGTGTGTATATATATTGTTAGGTGAGCGAACCCAGAAATTGACTTTAGAGTTTGAGTATATATTATTTCATTAATTATTTTCCACATCAAACTCAAGCATGCATGTGCCTTTGTTTTTCTTTATTTCCCTTGTATCCACTTATGAGCAAGAGAAACAAAAATCCATTTTGAAAGAGCAAAATGTAGATTCCATAGATATTAATCTTGCTATATCATACACCCTTTAAACCTGTAAATTTTATTAATCAAGTCCCATACGTTTCCGACGATATTTCTCAATCATGTCCATCTATTTATCGATTTCTTTTACAAGTATTAAAATTTGCGTAAGATTTGACTAAGAATTATTAATTAAAGGTTTCGATCTAACGTGCATATTCATTCATACACTTAATTTGACTAAAAAAATTGATTAATATTAGCAAAACGTTTTGGAAGTAGTTGATAAAATTCATAATATATTTGTTAATGGATTAATAGCACATATATTTTCTATTTAATTAGAAAGTAAAATAATTGAGGAAATAAATAAAATCCATACCTCTCTTGCAAGAGAATGTGTGTTGCTAGCCAAACTAGAGACCAGCTGGCAGCCTACATCCGAACGCTGTGAACTGGAAAGCTGCGATCCAACTGAAGAAGGAAAGCTAGAAGCAGGCGATATATAATCCTGTAATTGTAAATCACTTTCGATTATGTCCATCATATCCACTTCCCAAAGTACCCAATCTTGTGTTACAGTCCTATGTGGGATGTCATGTGTGACCGAGTTTCTCCATGGTGGCATGCTTCCGTTGGCACGCAAGAACTTGCCTCCTCTTGTCTTTAACTTAACACGAAACCCTTCAGTTCTAGGTTCCCAATCAATTGAACAATCCTGTACAGATACCGGCATGTCTTGCACCACTCTTTTCCCTGCCATGCCTAGTAAGAATGGATTCTCTGAGGCTGTAAGATACTTTCCATAGCAACTTTTTAGTCGGATTTGATGGTTATTTCCCTGAACAAACTCTACTGTCCAACGGGCTCTTCGTGACGATCCGTTGCGGCTCTGCCGAACAGTTTCTTCATCCTCATCTGCAACTAGGTACTTGTCATGGTGGCTCTTCAGTCTTACTGCTTTCGCCTGGTTGAAAAACTCCATGATAATTTATAACGAGACAGTAGTTAATGAGAAATGGGTGGGTGCCTCTTCTTTGTGAAGCTGGTGGAAATATAAGCTGGTGTAGTCTTTTATTATATAGTACAAATGGAAGCCTTAGAAATTGACTTGAGCAATTTGTGCCTGGAAGATGCCTTAATAAACTGTCCTCTTCTTAAAATTTGCTGACCATAAACAAATTATTTGAAATTGACAAAATCAACCAATGAATGAATGGCGAATTCTGGTGACTAGGTTTTGTATACGAGGCACGGCACCATTTCAAGGTATTTTTGAGTTGGTCCTAGTCTTTGAGGGACAAAGTCAACATTGTTGTGCTTCAAGCTATAGAAGGGACCAACAGGACTATTGACAAAGAAATTACCTTCTATTAATTATCATTATTTAGAATTATTTTTTGACCTTTTTATTTTTCACTGCTTAGATAATTATTATAATCAGCTAACAAAATGAAATCCAATACTTCTTGCTTGTTGGTATAATACATTACTAGTTTTCGGCCCGTGTTTCACTATGGATTAATTAAAAGCCTATAATTATATAAAAAAAATTATGAATGTTGTTATTTTTTCTTCATGTAATTAAATATTTAAAATAAGAATTAAAAACTCAACTAGCAATACCACACTAGATTAATCGACTACTATAAATGTTAATAAAAAAAGTCGTTGCGACTTATTCAACAAAATGAATCAATAATAAACTAATTGCTCTATTTAAATGATGATTTGGTTTTTAAAAACATATTAACACCACCATGATTTTAGTTTTGTCTAATCCTAACTAAAATGTGCAAAAAAAAAAAAACTATCAAAGAATTAAATTGAAAAAAAACAAGAGAGCTAAATGAAAAGACGACAACACATTGTATTGACCCTAGTTAACACATGAGATTCACAACCCTAGTAATGGACATGACCAAGCATCATAGCCATCTTTCACAACAGCAAAGCAGACTTTCTAGTCATTGAAGATGCCCCCAAGTGTACTATTACTCTTAACTATTGATAAAGTTCATTAAATCATAAACAGTCTTTAAACAATATCACACATAGCTGATTTAGGAATTTATCATTACTAGATGCTATTTATAGTTTTAATGGATTTTATTGAATCATCATTTGATTAAATGCTTGTTTACCCCTAGTTGATTTGGATATTGTCTGTTATCCCTTTTGAGGTCCATTATATTACCCTCGACTACTCAACTTTTCAAGGATGAATTATAAGAAATATTAATCATATTTTTTGTCAAGAACTTTGCAAACTCGGTCAATAAACTATTTTTGTTTGAAAATCACTTTCTTGTTTTAGAATCAACTCGTAAATTTCAAGGATCAAGTCCATTTCAGTCTAATTGTTGCAAAGAAATCATGAGAAATCATTTTAAGAGTGTTTATTTGATTATAACCCTAAAACATCTCATTCATCACTAAGATGCATCTTTTGTGCAATTTTTTTTTTGGTTGAGAATTGATAGGATAATGGTTGAGAAAGAAGTGTTAGCTCAAAGTGGAGCTATCTATGGTTCAAATAAATTATTTTTTTATTTTGAAAATAATTTTATTTTAAGTTTCTTATAATTCCTAGGGTTTTAATATTTCTTTAGAAAAAAGATAATTTGGTCTGGTGGAGGTTTATAATGAGATGATTTTTTGTTGTTGTAGGTTTCAAAGCAAGAGGCTTGACTAAAACTTGAGGTTTTGTTAAGAAACATTTGTTGTTTTTTTTAGCATTTATTTTATCAACATGAATAATAATAAATAACTTGTTTGTAATGTCATGATTCTTCAGAAAATATCTTTTACATTTTGAAAATATCATTTATTGATCCAAGTTATTTACTTGATTAAAAAGGATTTGTAAAGGTATGTAATTAGGCTATGACTTTTTGGCTATGAAAGAGAGGGATTCATAGGCTCAAAGAATGTTCCAAAGTTCCAAATACTTAAGGTCATTGTAGTTATATCTTTTTTTTCTTTCATTATGTTTCTTTGATTTGCCCTTTTTGTTTTCTTTGGTAAGGCCTCCTCATCTTGTTTGACATGGTTTTTTTTTTCATTTAGTTATGCCACCCAACATTTGGATTTCTCCTGCTTTTTGTATTTTTCACCGCATCTCCTTGGTTTTTTATTTTTCAATTTGTTCATCCACCAATGTAAAGGTGCAATCTTAGTCAAGATCGACTCTTGATCTTAGGAATTTTAGTTACCCTTAGTGTGAGATGTGATCCTAGTTAGGGTTTTTACAAATAAAAACTTATTCAGGCTTAAATTGAACCATAAAGGATATATTTTAGAATGTAAAAGGATAACAAAGATAACCTTTTTTATCATTTCAAGCACAAACGATTAAAACTGATAAATGTTATCCTTATTTAGTGTAATTGTTCAGAACTTTTGCATAAAGACTTATATTTTTATGAATCAATGACTAGCAAATCAAACTACATGCAATTATATATACAACTAAAATAAGGTCCAAAAGACATTGGGTGTGAGCTTTTCATATATTTTTCATGTCTTGGCTCGAAATCATTTGGTCATCTTATAGTAGGGATTGCTTGAATGACTCGTATTCCACACTCTTTTAAGCAAACATTGAATTATTTCTAAAGTCAAAAAGCAAGTCTAATTTTTTCAAGATTATTTTGACAAAAAAGAGCTTTTATAGAATTGATGTGCCAAAATGTTTTGAATGGAGCCATAGTAAGTCGTAAGGGTCAATTTTATGAATTTCAAAGGGTTTGCCTCTTAGTGATTTGCAAGATACACCTTGGGGTTTGAACATTTTCATTACTAAAACATAAGTTATTACTTTCACATAAATATCTCTTAATTTCAAAATAACAAAGACAAAGAAAAAGCAAATTTAGCTAAAAGATATGATATAATCCCAAAACAAAGTGTAGAATACAAAAATTTCATAACAAAATTGTTGACAATACAACATCTTAATTAGGCCAACCCCTCTAGCAACATTTGAGCCTTGCTAGAGTTTATCAACCATTGTTATTGACACGATGAAAAGATTAATGTCTTCTCCCAAGTGTAGGAGTGTCAAAGTAATAAATAACCTGGCAAGACCGGGGTCGAACCACAAGGAGGTTAATTGTACAAATTATAAATAACAATAATACAACAACAATAACAATAATAATAACAATAATAGTAATAACAACAACAACAACAACAACAATAATAATAATAGTAGTAGTAGTAGTAGTAGTAGTAGTAGTAGTAGTAATAAAGAAAAAGAAGAAGAAGAAGATGAGAACTTTGAGATGGAATATTAACGTAAAGATTTAACAACGATAACAATAAATGTCAAGGTTAGAGGATCCACTAATGGTATATCAAACAAGTATAGTATAAACTCTTATTAGTCAATTGGAAACCACACACAAAGGAGGTTCCAATCAGATTATAGATTGTAGTATAAACTCTTATTATTGAATTGGAAACCACATACAAAGGAGGTTCCAATCAGATTATATATTGTTAACATGATTACATTAGTCATCTTATTCAATTAATGCTAATACTTGTAAATCTCGTCAAGCATTCATGATTATAACTTATGTTAACAACAAATCAAGTTCCTTTCATAGCTCAGGTGTCGGTTATACCATACATTATGGGCTATGAAAGTGCCAAGCATTTGTTGTACCAAGTGTTATACAACATAAATCAAGATTAGTCATTTAACAAGCAAAATATTAAAGAGTGAACAAGATAACAAATACAAAACATGTTAGTATCAAACATTAAAGTCCATTTTAAGTTTACACTATACTTATTCTTACACCATTAGTGTAACCTTTTCACCTTGACATAACTAACTTAGCTAGACATAATGAAAGAAAGCAAAATAGATAAACAAAATAAGAACATAAAAGTTAACTAAGTAAAGGAAAGGAAATGAAAGGCATAAACTTGATATTAATGAAAGCAAAGCATAAACATTACAAAAAATACAAAGAGAGAAAGCAAGAGCGTGATCTTGATCTGGAAACCAAGATGCCTAAATGCATGGAAAATGCCTCCTTTTATAGGCCAAAATTGGGAACTATTGATTTGGTGACTAATTGATGAGTGGGTGGCCAACTCTTGACTTGGTGACAATCCTTATCTTCTCTTGTCTGCCCAGAACGTCATTGATAATGTCAAAATTAGAGCCACTCGAAAACATAAAAGTTGTAGGCAATTGTCTCATCTTTCTTGTGTAAACAATTCAGCTCATTTGGACTTCTATAACTCTAGATATGGCCAAAATATTGAACAGTGCTCGGGCTGGAGGATAGATTCGGGCTTCTTTGTTGTTGCTACAATTTGGACTTGAAACTAGCCTTTTTAGATCTTAGCCTCCATATGAAAGTTTTAGGCCTATGTCTTACCTTTCCATCCATATAAAGTAGACCTAAATCTGAGATCTATAACTCTAGATATAACTCAATTATCGAACAGTGTTCCGGTTTCGATTGCACCGACATCTCTTTTCTAAGTTTGGCCATCTCTTTATCCTTTCAATTTCAGTTCTTAAATTCATCACTCAATCCTTTCATTCATGTGATAGGCCTGCATTTAAAATGAACATTTACCACAAATTAAAGGTATCTTATATTATTAGATATAAATTATAGGTATCTTATATTATTAGATACATTATTATAAAACATATTTTAGTTAAGGAGTTATTGATACTTCAAGTGCAAAATGATGATATAAAACCATGATAAAAATGCACTTTTAAGTACTAATCACACCCCCCAACCAGCTTATTACTAGTCCCTAGTAATCAAAGCGTTAAAATAGAAAAACAATTTGTAAATTCCACAAAGCAAGGTATTCATCATTTAACTTCCATTAATCTATCCAGATAAACAAACTCTCATTAAATTTATATAGCTGCTCAATACCTCTTAACAAGATATTCATAAACCTTTCTTTTGTGCTCAATGTATCAAAACATAATTATGGGGCTTTTCTTAGAAGAAAACAAAAAAAAATTTCTAATGTTTAAGGTTAACTTCGTTGGGTTGGGATTATTATTTTTCTCTTCTTCTTTATTTTTTTTAAATATATATACATATAATTTAAAAACATCATGCATTTTTAACCCATGTAACGAGCTTTCAGCTAATGACTCCCAGACCAGTTGGTCTTAGGGCATTAGGTGTTAAGACACCCTTACGAGCTTAGTAACTCGAGTTGCAGATATTAATATGTAGATAGTGTAATATTTGATTCCCTTAAGCTTTTCTTCTCAACCCATTAACAAGCGTTGGGCCAATAGTTCCCAAGTCTTTTGACTTTAGGGTATTAGGTGTTAAAATACCCTATTGGGCTTAATTGCTTAGGTTAGGGAGGCTAAGAAACCAAACTTATCTACATTTTTATTATCATCATCTTTTATTTATTTTTTTCACTTTTTTTTTGTTTAAATAAGATACTATCCCTTTCCTTTAGTTGTTACCCTTAACAAAAGAACATAAATAATGTAATAATCCAATGTGCAACCCACCATCATATGTTAAAGTGTGTGTGTGAAAATTAAGGTTTAAGAATATATGTTAAATGAATATATGAGCAGAATTAGGTGACCTTGTTAAGAATGGTTACTAAGATGCGTCTCAAGAGTCACTTTAACAAAAGAGCTCCTTTACTCTGTCATCCTAGTAACAACAATTATGCATATGCTTTATGAAATATAAAATAATTTTTTTTTTATCAACTTCTACCCTCTCCCCCTAACCAAAACGAGACATTGTCCTCAATGTTCTAAGGTAGAAAGATAGAGTATAGAAGATATCACCTGAAATAACGAACACTAACAAACCTGAAACACACTTAAACAAATATAAGAAACAACAAAACACAAATATTATGCTATTAATAAAACCAAAAGACACAAGTTTTTACAAATGAAAATTCAAATCACAATTGTGATTATGGCTCACATCTTCCCTTGATTTTACGTCCAAGAACGGCTTAAACACCCTCTATGGGTCGGGGATAAGCTTCCCATCCAGTTTTTTTAAAAACCGACAAACAAGGTCTTTTTTAGTCAGATTCCCAAGACTATGTCAAGCATGTTCCTTATGGAATATTGGCCATAAATCATGAATTGCGATGCTTATCTCGACTATGATGAGACTTAAGAGTCAATAGAAGATTATCTAAAGACTCTCTATGTTTTGAAATAAATCCCACATTTTGACATTTTTCACAGGTTTTGCGGAATGCATGTGATTCCTTGAATATGGTGGGCCAATAAAATCCGCTTTGTAAGATTTCTACAATCCTCTTTTTTGACGAGAAATGATCTCAACGTGCCTTAGAGTGACAAAATTTAATGAAATTACTTACCTCATTGTCGAGAATGCATTTTTGAAATATTTGATCAGGATAATAATTGAATAAGTAGGGGTCATCCCAATAAAAATTTTGCACATTACTAAAAAAATTTCTTTTGTCTTCGGTACTCTAGTGAGCTGGCATTAAACTAAGAGAAAGTAGAGATTCATTAGGAAAGTAATCATTGATTGGTGTGATGTCGGGTGTAGAATCTGTTGTTACTTTTGATAAAAGATCCGCATCAACATTTTCGATGCCTTTTTCATCCTTGATTTCTTCTTGATTGGTCATGGCATAAGAAAATGGAAGTGCTGAAGTGGAATCAGTCATTTCTTTGCAATTTTCATATTCAACCCCTTCCTTACCCTCAGAGTTTGACTCATCATCTTTCTCACAAGGTTCAAGAGTGAGTTTTTCAATAACCTTACTACTGCGAAGAGTAGTGACTGATTTGACTTGATCCATGTGTTGGCTTCCAAAACTACTTGCATTTGCATTGTATTGCCCCTTGGGATTTTCTTGTGGTTGAGATGGAAACTTACCTTTCTCTTGAAAACTGAGAGCAGATGTGAATTTTGCAAGAGTATCTTTAAAATCTGTTATGCTTTGAGCAAGTTGAGTGTTGATTGTCTCTTGCTTTTCAATGAATGCATACAAAGTTTCCTCAAAATTTCTTGTAGGAGGTGGAGCATAAGGAGGTGCATATCCATGGGAATTTTTGAAATTATGGTGTGCTTGAAACTGTGGTGGTGAATTTTGTGCATTGTCACTCTTCCAACTGAAATTTGGGTGATTTCTCCAACCAAGATTGTATGTTTGCAAATATGGGTTATGATTGGGCCTTTCAAACCTGTTTAAAGCATGGGCTTATTCATGGAGACATTCCTTAAAAGAAGGCAAGGTTGGAGAGTTATTGGTTGAGTGTTCATTTGTTTCACATTTTTGACACACAATGTTTTCAACAGATTTTAATTTACCAATCTTTTTCAATTCTAGTGCCTCGACTTTTCTAGCTAAAGATGTAAACTTGGCTTGGAGGTCATGATCTTCCCTAAGGTTGTACATACCTCCACTAAATGTATGAGGTTGAGTTTTACTCGGTGCCTCATAAGTACCCGCGGTGTCCCAATTTTGAGCATTTTTAGCTAACAAGTCTAAGTACTCCATTGCTTCATCGGGATCTTTATCTTCAAAAGTTCCATTGCACATCAATTCAACCATTTGCCTGATTAAACAATGATAATAACAAATGTCAAGGTTAGAGGTTCCACTAATGGTATATCAAACAAGTATAGTATAAACTCTTATTATTGAATTGGAAACCACACACAAAGGAGGTTCCAATCAGATTATATATTGTTAACATGATTACATTAGTCATCTTATTCAATTAATGCTAATACTTGTAAATCTCGTCAAGCATTCATGATTATAACTTATGTTAACAACAAATCAAGTTCCTTTCATAGCTCAGGTGTCGGTTATACCATACATTATGGGCTATGAAAGTGCCAAGCATTTGTTGTACCAAGTGTTATATAACATAAATCAAGATTAGTCATTTAACAAGCAAAGTATTAAAGAGTGAACAAGATAGCAAATATAAAACATGTTAGTATCAAACATTAAAGTCCATATTAAGTTTACATTATACTTATTCTTACACCATTAGTGTAACCTTTTCACCTTGACATAATTAACTTAGCTAGACATAATGAAAGAAAGCAAAATAGATAAACAAAATAAGAACATAAAAGTTAACTAAGTAAAGGAAAGGAAATGAAAGGCATAAACTTAATATTAATGAAAACAAAGCATAAAAAATACAAAGAGAGAAAGGAAGAGCATGATCTTGATCTGGAAATCAAGATGCCTAAATGCATGGCAAATGCCTCCTTTTATAGGCCAAAAATGGGAACTATTGATTTGATGACTAATTGATAAGTGGGTGACCAACTTTTGACTTGGTGACAATCCTTATCTTCTCTTGTCTGCCCAAAACGTCATTGATAACGTCAAAATTGGAGCCAGTTGTAAACATGAAAGTTGTAGGCAATTGTCTCAGCTTTCTTGTGTAAAAATTTCAGCTCATTTGGACTTCTAGAACTCCAGATATGGCCAAAATACCGAACAGTGCTCGGGCTGGAAGACAGATTCGGGCTTCTTTGTTGTTGCTACAATTTGGACTTGATAATGGCCTTTTTAGATCTTGGGCTCCATATGAAAGTTGTAGGCCTATGTCTTACCTTTCCATCCATATAAATTGGACCTAAATCTGAGATCTGTAGCTCTAGATATGACCCAATTACCGAATAGTGTTCCGGTTTGGATTGCACCGACATCTCTTTTCTAAGTTTGGCCATCTCTTTATCCTTGCAATTTAAGTTCTTCAAGTCATCAATCAATCCTTTCATTTATGTGATAGGCCTGCATTAAAAATAGACATTTACCACAATTTATAGGTATCTTATATTATTAGATATATTATTATAAAACATGCTTTGGTTAAGGAGTTATTGATACTTCAAGTGCAAAATGATGATATAAAACCTTGATAAAAATACACTTTTAAGTACTAATCAGTTATGCTCATGATGATCCAGTTATAATGTCGTAGATGATATTATCCTTCACAACTCAACATGCCTCTTACTTACTAACTTCTAGACTTAATATCTGGAATTTTTGTAACTTTTGATTGAATGACTATGGATTTGTAACATTCTTAAATTATAATGTCATGAAGTCTCAACCATTTCTTTATGAATGTCAAGTATTGAATTTTAATATTATGGAATTTGTTTATTGAAAATTCAGCAAAGTTTCCTCTGTTTTATGTTGTACTAAGTTATCAACAATACTTTTATTATTGACACGACTAAAAGATTGATGTCTTCTCCCAAGTGCAGGAGTGTCGAAGTAATAAATAACCCGGCAAGACCGGGGTCGAACCACAGGGAGGTTAATTGTACAAATTATAAACAACAATTATAAAACAACAATAACAACAACAACAACAACAACAATAATAATAATAATAATAATAATAATAATAATAATAATAATAGTAGTAGTAGTAGTAGTAGTACTAATAATAATAATAATGATAATAATAATAATAATAAAGAAAGAGAAGAAGAAGAAGATGATGATGATGAGAGCTTGGAGATCAAATATTAATGTAAGGATTAAGCAATAATAATAACAAATGTCAAGGTTAGAGGTTCCACTAATGGTATATCAAACAAGTATAGTATAAACTCTTATTATTGAATTGGAAACCACACACAAAGGAGGTTCCAATCAAATTATATATTGTTAACATGATTACATTAGTCATCTTATTCAATTAATGCTAATACTTGTAAATCTCGTCAAGCATTCATGATTATAACTTATGTTAACAATAAATCAAGTTCCTTTCATAGCTCAGGTGTCGGTTATACCATACATTATGGGCTATGAAAGTGCCAAGCATTTGTTGTACCAAGTGTTATACAACATAAATCAAGATTAGTCATTTAACAAGCAAAGTATTAAAGAGTGAACAAGATAACAAATATAAAACATGTTAGTATCAAACATTAAAGTCCATATTAAGTTTACATTATACTTATTCTTACACCATTAGTGTAACCTTTTCACCTTGACATAATTAACTTAGCTAGACATAATGAAAGAAAGCAAAATAGATAAACAAAATAAGAACATAAAAGTTAACTAAGTAAAGGAAAGGAAATGAAAGGCATAAACTTAATATTAATGAAAGCAAAGCATAAACATTACAAAAAATACAAAGAGAGAAAAGAAGAGCATGATCTTGATCTCGAAACCAAGATGCCTAAATGCATGGCAAATGCCTCCTTTTATAGGCCAAAATTGGGAACTATTGATTTGATGACTAATTGATAAGTGGGTGGCCAACTTTTGACTTGGTGACAATCCTTATCTTCTCTTGTCTGCCCAAAACGTCATTGATAACGTCAAAACTGGAGCCAGTTGCAAACATGAAAGTTGTAGGCAATTGTCTCAGCTTTCTTGTGTAAAACTTTCAGCTCATTTGGACTTCTAGACCTCCAGATATGGCCAAAATACCGAACAGTGCTCGGGCTGGAAGACAGATTCGGGCTTCTTTGTTGTTGCTACAATTTGGACTTGATAATGGCCTTTTTAGATCTTGGGCTCCATATGAAAGTTGTAGGCCTATGTCTTACCTTTCCATCCATATAAATTGGACCTAAATCTGAGATCTGTAGCTCCAGATATGACCCAATTACCAAACAGTGTTCCGGTTTGGATTGCACCGACATCTCTTTTCTAAGTTTGGCCATCTCTTTATCCATGCAATTTAAGTTCTTCAAGTCATCAATCAATCCTTTCATTTATGTGATAGGCCTGCATTAAAAATAGACATTTACCACAAATTAAAGGTATCTTATATTATTAGATATATTATTATAAAACATGCTTTGGTTAAGGAGTTATTGATACTTCAAGTGCAAAATGATGATATAAAACCATGATAAAAATGCACTTTTAAGTACTAATCACACCCCCCAACCAGCTTATTACTAGTCCCTAGTAATCAAAGCGTAAAATAGAAAAACAATTTGTATATTCCACAAAGCAAGGTATTCATCATTTAACTTCCATTAGTCTATCCAGATAAACAAACTCTCATTAAATTTATATATCTGCTCAATACCACTTAACAAGATATTAATAAACCTTTCTTTTGTGCTCAATGTATCAACACATAATTATGGGGCTTTTCTTGGAAGAAAACAAAATTTTTGTTCTAATGTTTAAGGTTAACTTCCTTGGGTTGGGATTATTATTTTTGTCTTTTTTTTTTCTTCTCTTTTTTTTTTTTTAACTCTATATACATATACTTTAAAAACATCATGCATCTTTAACCCATGTAACGAGCTTTCAGCTAATGACTCCCAGACCAGTTGGTCTTAGGGCATTAGGTGTTAAGACACCCCTACGAGCTTAGTAACTCGGGTCGCAGATACTGATATGTAGATAGTGCAATGTTTGATTCCCTTAAGCTTTTATCCTTAACCCATATAACAAGCGTTGGGCCAATAGCTCCCAAGTCAGTTGACTTTAGGGTATTAGGTGTTAAAACACCCCTTCGGGCTTAATTGCTTAGGTTAGGGAGGCTACGAAATCAAACTTATCTACATTTTTATTATCATCATTTTTTTTTCTTTTTTTCTTTTTTTTTTCTTTTTTTTTCATGTTTTTTTTTTAATTATATACAATCCCTTTCCCTTAGTTGTTACCTTTAACAAAAGAACATAAATAATGTAATAATCCAATATGCAACCCACAATCATATGTTAAAGTGTGTGTGTGTAAATTAAGGTTTAAAAATACATGTTAAATAAGTATATGAGCAGAATTAAGTGGTAACAATACGAGAGTTTGTAAACCTGAATATTTCAGGAAGTACTATAATAGACCTTGTTAAGAATGGTTACTAAGATGCGTCTCAAGAGTCACTTTAACAAAAGAACTCCTTTACTCTGCCATCCTAGTAACAACAATTATGCATATGCTTTATGAAATGAAAAACAATTTTTTTTTTTTTTTATCAACTACTACCCTCTCCCCCCAACCAAAACGAGACATTGTCCTCAATGTTCTAAGGTAGAAAGATAGAGTATAGAAGATATCACCTGAAATAACGAACACTGACAAAACCTGAAACACACTGAAACAAAAATAAGAAATAACAAAACACAATAATAAAACCAAAAGACACAAAAATTCACAAATGAAGGCTCAAATCCAATCTAAGCTTTTTACGGCTTTCCTTAGATGACCAATTTATGCGACTCATGGAAGGATCAATCACAGGAATGAAAGATTGTAGTTGGTCAATCAATTGTTCAGCAGTAGTAGCAGAGATTATGATTTGTCGTGCAGAAGATGTTAAAAATTCCTGTTCCACAGCATGATCAAGAAAAGACAACAACTTATCATAATAACCATTAACATTTAACAAACCTATGGGTTTATGGTGAATGTGCAATTGAGCCCAAGAGGAAATATGAAAGATCTCTTCCAATGTGCCTAGACCACCTGGTAAAGCAATGAAAGCATCAACATGGTTATACATTGCATTCATTCGAGCCGACATTGTGGAGACCTGAAGTTCCTCTCCAATTGTTTTTCCAATGATGTTCCCTTGTGCCAAAGCTTCAGGGACGATTCCTAAAACTTGACTACCTCCTAAAAATGCAGCTATTGACACACCTCCCATTAACCCAAGACTGCCTCCCCCATACACTAAATGAATCTTTCTCTCAGCTAGCACCTGACCAAGATGGTTTGCTGATTCTAAAAACTCCTTTTCTTTCCCAGGACTAGATCCACCAAAAACACAGATATTTCTTATTTGATGACTTGAGGAACTTGCCATTTCTACACACTTCTGTATTTGTTGAATGTATGGGTTGAGTAGAAATGAAAGGAAGGAAAAGAGGGTTTTATAGATGAGAAATTAGAAAGGCAATCATAACATCTATATGTAGGCCAGCTGGAGTCTCACTCTCTCTCTCTCTCTTTTTATTTATTTATTTATTTACTTTTGAAAAAAGCATGTGTATGTACAGGTAGTTGTGATTGTAGCGCACATCTTCCCTTGGTTTTACGTCCAAGAACGGCTTAAACGCCCTCTATGGGTCGGGGATAGGCTTCCCATCCAGTTTTCTTAAAAACTGGCAAACAGGGTCTTTTTTAGTCAGATTCCCAAGACTAAGTCGATCATGTTCTTTATGAAATAGTGGCCATAAATCATGAATTGCACGATGCACATCTCCACTAGGATGCGTCTCAAGAGTCAATAAAAGATTATCTAAAGACTCCTTACTCAGGCCATCCTTAATGAATTGTATTTTATCTTCACGGTTTATAGATACCATTCCTAAAGAACGACATTGTGTATTACAAGTCCATCTAGCACATCGATGACAGACATCCAGTCGTTTTGCACGACGCTTCTTTGCAAAAGTGCTTTTACCTGTTCCAGGCATGTGTGAAATGAAGAAGTTAGAGGACTCACCTGATAATCGGACCTTTGCTTCAATCAACCAGCGAATATCTTCAGGAATTCCATGATTCATTAACAATCTCAATCTTGCACATCTAGCACGATAAAGTTTTGTAATCGCATTCTCATTATCGGGAATGAATCTTTGAAATATTTGATCAGGACAATATTTGAATAAGTTAGGGTCATCAGAATAAAAGTTCTTCACTTCGTTCAAAAACTTTTCTTTGTCTTGGGTACTCCAATCAGCTGGCAAATCTCCTAAAGCAAGAAAATTGATATTTTTATCATACCAAGGCATTGGACTAAGAGAAAGTAAGGATTCGTTAGGAAAGTAATCATCGATTAGTGTGATGTCAGATGTCGAATCTGTTGTCACTATTGACAAAAGATTTGCATCAACATTTTCGGTGCTTGTTTCATCCGTGATTTCTTCCTCAGAATAAACCATTTGCAAATCTTCAGTTTCATCCAATTCATTTTTACTTAAAGTAGATTCAAATTGATCATAAACTAATTCGTCAATATGATCTACTTCTTGTAAATCATTATAATCTCCAGGTTGCTTGCAAATGTTGAAAATATTCATCTCCAATGTCATGTTTCCAAATGATAGCTTCATCAGTCCATTCCTACAATTAATCAATGCCTTAGAAGTTGCAAGAAATGGACGTCCTAAAATAACAGGAAATGAATTACATGCTTCAACAGGTTCCGTGTCCAAGACAATAAAATCCACAGGATAAATGAATTTATCGACTTGTACTAACACGTCTTCAATTATTCCTCTAGGCACTTTTACAGATCTATCGGCAAGTAAAAGAGATATAGAAGTTGGTTTTAACTCACCTAGATTGAGACTTTGAAAAACTGAATATGGAAGTAAATTCACACTAGCTCCAAGATCAAGTAAGGCTCTTTCAATTTTATGCTCTCCAATAAAGCAAGAAATTGTAGGACAACCAGGGTCTTTATATTTCAAAGCATTATTGTTCTGAAGAATAGCACTTACTTGTTCGGCTAGAAAGGCTGTCTTTTTCACATTCAGTTTCCTCTTCACAGTGCATAGATCTTTCAAAAATTTAGCATAGGAAGGAACCTATTTAATAGCATCCAACAAAGGTATATTGATCCTTACCTGTTTGAAAATTTCATAAATTTCAGAATTGTGATTGACTTTCCTTTGTTTGGTCATGGCTTGAGGAAATGGAAGTGTTGGCGGTGAATCAGTCGTTTCTTTGCAATTTTCAGATTCATCCCCTTCCTTACCCTCAGAGATTGATTCATCATCTTTCTCATAAGGTTCAAGAGAGGGTTTTTCAATAACCTTACCACTGCGCAGAGTAGTGACTGATTTGACTTGATCCATGTGTTGGCTTCCGGAACTACTTGCATTTGCATTGTATTGCCCCTTGGGATTTTGTTGCGTTTGAGATGGAAAATCATGCTGGATGAGATTATTAGCTATCTCTCGTGCTGCCTAATTGTCGCAGTATAGTAACATATGTTCCTTTGGTTCAAAACCTAATTTGGTGAGTAGAGTCCTAAGCCATAATAGTTCACATATTCCATGTACCAACCCTCTATAGGTTTCCTGCAACAAATGTAAAATAACCAGAGGTAGACCTCCTGTCAGTAAGATTTCCTACCCAATTTACATCAATAAATCCCTTCACTTCTATATATGCATATCTTTTAAATGTTAGTCCTTTTCTTGAGGCCCTTTTTAGGTAACTCAGAATCCTTATTACAGCTGTCATATGGTCTTCACTTGGAGCATGCATAAATTGACTTACCACACTAATAACATAGGCAATATTGAGGCATGAGTGAGATAAATAAATTAATCTCCCTACCAATCACTCATATCTTTCCTTGTTTGTAGGTACCTGATCTGGGTAAATGGCCAAAAGATGATTCTGAATAATAGGAGACTCTACTGGTTTGCATTCTAGCATACCAATTTCAGATAATAGATCCAGTATATACTTTCATTATGATAGGTATATACCATTTTTGGTCCTTGCAACTTCAATCCCTAAAAAATATTTCAGTCCTCCTAAATCTTTCATTTTGAATTCAATGGACAAACATTCTTATAGCCTTTTTATTTCGTGTGCGTCATCACAAGTTACAATCATATCATCCACATAAATAATGAGCAGTGTAACTTTCTCATTCTTGTGTTTGATGAATAAAGTGTGATTAGAGTTACCTTGGTGATAACCAATTTGTTTAATAGCTTCTATAAACCTTCCAAACCATGCTCTTGGTGATTGTTTCAAGCCATACAATACTTTTCGTAATCTACACACTTTTTTGCTAGATTGTGGATAGTTAAACCTAGGTGGAAGCTGCATATAAACTTCTTCTTCTAAATCCCCATGGAGGAATGCATTCTTTACATCAAATTGCTTCAAAGGCCAACCAAAATTTGCTGCTAAAGATAACAAGACTCTGATGGTGTTCATCTTTGCAACTGGGGCAAAAGTTTCCTGATAGTCGATGCCAAATGATTGTATATATCCTTTTACTACTAGCCTTGCTTTGTACCAATCAATTTTCCCATATGCTCTATGTTTAAAGTTGAATATCCATTTGCAACCTACTAGTTTTTTTCTAAAGGAAGTGATACAATGCTCCATATACCATTTCTTTGTAGTGCATCCATTTTAGCTTTCATTGCTTCTGCCCATTTTAGGTTCTTTAAGGCTTCCTCAATATTTGTAGCTATTTTATATACTTCATCTCATTCACAAAGGCTTGATGTTATAGTGACAGTCTATGTGTGGAGACATACTGTGTGATGACATATCTTGCTTTGCCATTTGGAGAGTACCTATCGAGTGGCTTCCTATGGTTTTGTCTAGGAGGTAGAGAATAATTTGGAGTAGATAATGACATGGAAGAGGAAGGGCTTGTAGTGTTACTTACCTCATGAATATCTGGCCAATCTTGGACGTGGATTTGTGGAGAGGAAGGGGTTGCTTCAATTAGTCTGTCTTGCTGTTCTGGTGTGTTTTTGTCCCTTGCACTCTTAACTGTCTGTGAACTGGACTCCCCTGACTCCATTCCTTCCCCTAAACTAGATCCTTCTTCTTCCCCTAAACCAGAGTCTTTCATTGGATCAGACTCCCTTGAACTTGATTCTCCCTATGGACTAGTCTGTTCAAATAGTTGGGGAAGATCAATCTAGTTGTATACATCTTGTTGTAACTGCTCCCCTTGAGAAATAGAGGCGGATTGATCTAGACTGAAAAAATACTCTGTTTCAAAGAAAGTGACACCCATGTTGACATACATGTGGTGAGTTGAAGGATGGTAACAATGGTAGCCCTTTTGGTGAGGATTGAAGCCAAGAAACACGTAGCTCACTACACATGGATTCAGTTTTATACATTGAGATTTTTGTAGGTGGACATAGGCGACACACCTAAAAAACTGAGGTTCTAGATATAGGAAGGATGGAATCTAAACATGTTGAGTTAGAGTTTATAGAGGAGTTCTAAAGGAGAGGACTTGTGATGGCATTTGGTTAATGAAGTACATTGCATAGGTCACGACTTCCACCTAATAATGTTGAGGTATATAGGCACCAATAAAAAGAGCTCTAGTAGTTTCAAAGATATGCCTGTTTTTGCATTCTGCCATACCATTTTGTTGTGGAGTACCTGGACAAATAGTTTCATGGAGAATACCATTGTCTTAAAAGAATTTCAAGAGCTCAGATTTAAGGTACTCTCCGCCATTGTCTGATCGAATAACTTTCACGGGGAGGGAGAACTAAGTACGAACCATGTGATAAAAAATTAGGAGTATATTATACACATCACTCTTATGCCGCATGGTATATAACCAAGTCATTCTAGTGCAGTCATCAACCAATGTAATAAACCACCGAATCCGAATTGAGTAGTAATTGGGGCAGGTCCTAAAACATCAGAGTGAATTAATTCAAATGGCTTGTGCTTTTATTTAAGCTTAACTGATACGAAGTACAGTGGCTTTTGGCTAAGATGCAAATATTATATTTAAAATAAGTACTTGGATATGAAATGTCATTAAATAGGGATGGAAATAATATTTTTAAGTAGTCGAAGGATGCGTGACCTAGCCGATAATGCCACAACCAAATATTCTTATAGTCATGAACATTGCAACTATGAACTTAATGGATGTGACCTAATGCAACATCATCCATATAGTAAAGCCCTTTCCTTTTAGTACCACGTCCAATGATCGCTTGAGTCCAGATATCCTGAAGTAAGCAAAAAGTGGGGAACATTAAGACAATGCAACCCAATTCTTTTGTAATTTGACTAACTGATAATAAGTTATTTGAAAGTGTAGGAATAAGTAGACAATTATGTAATGAAGGGTTAGGAGTGAGAGCAATTATTCCTGCTCCAATAACTTGGATAAACTCCCCATTGGCTGTTAGGACTTTTTCCTTAAATGGGGAAATCATGTACTGAAATAATGATTTATTGTAAGTTATGTGATTTGTGGCACCTGAGTCAATGATCCAACCTGTATCTTGAAATGTGGATGTAGAAAACATCATATCAGTGTTTTCTGAAGATGGAAAGGAGTCAGCTATATTGGCTAAAGAGAGTATTTCACCCAGTTTAATATGGTCTCTTTGACTTGTTGCTATAGTAATAACACTAGAAGGAATCTCCACCATATTGACTAATTTTGCTTGTCCTGGACGTTTATTGTTGTGTGTTTTACCCTGCGTCCATTTTTCTAATAACCATTCCAGGTGGCCATGAATTTTAAAATAGGTGTCTCTAATATAGCAACTTCCATTACAATGACTGCAGTATAATTTATCCTTTTATGCTTCCTCAATAGCTCTAAGGGTGTGAAAAGTTAGAGGAGGCGGTGGATTTGGAAATCATTACCATGAAAGTACCTCTAAGGGTGTGAAAGTTAGAGGAGGCGGTGGATTTGGAAATCATTGCCATGAAAGTACCTTTACCCTTGTTCTTTGTGCCAAGCATGGTGACTTGGCGTTGAGCCTCTCATCAAATAATATTGAAGCACTCTTTAATACCTGGAACATAATTCATGCAAAGAAGATCACTACATACTAGATCAAATACTTCATCTAATCCTGCAAAAAGGTCATAAATCCGATCTTTTTGGATTTCTTCTTATCTGGTTCTAAGGTCTGTAATACACATCATCTTAATTGGTCGTCATTTATTAATTTCTTGCCAGACGCTATTAAGTTCTACATACTATAAGTTCACTAGATGTCCATTCTATTTTGTTTTTATTGCCTTGTAGCGTAACTCATAAAATTGAGACTCATCAGCCCCGTTATAGAAGGTTTGAGTTACACTATCCCAGATTTCCTTGGTTGATGAAAGGTGTATAAATAAGGCGATGAGATGAGACTCCATGGTTTTCAGTAGCCTTCCTCGCACCACCACATCTTCAATGCACCATCTTGAGTAACTAGGATTTCCTTCTTCCATTCTAGTGTTCTATCCATTTAAGTAGCCAAGTTTGTTCAATCTAGCAGGGTGAAGCTCAATCATTCATGACCAACTTTTGAAGTTTATCTCATTTAATTTAAATTCAAAGGGTAAGTTGTTTAGGTTAGGTGATTCAACAAAGACTAGAGTATGGTTTGTAGGAATTATAGAGGTATTTGTATCATCCATGGTTGGTCCTTATTTCAAAACCAATTCTGGATAAGGGTTGTAGAAGTGAGAAGAATTTTAACTATGCTCTAATACCATGATCAAGTTTAGAGTTTAGGTTTTATTTAATTGTACTTATTCATCTTCTCTATTTGAGGAATGCCTTATATAGGCAAATATATATATGGTAGTTTACAGGTTTCCTATTCTACAAGGAATATATTTCCTATTCTAAAAGGAATATATTAATGTGTATCCTTTCAGAACTCTTATGGAATATCTGCTAGAACTCTTATTCTCTAATTCGGCTAATTACATGTTAATATCATCCTCTTATCGCAAGCACTTCTCCATCAACATCATGTGATTGCCTTTGCCCCACTTATCCTCCTACAATAACTGCTTAGCAACTAGAAGGCATCCATTTTTTTATTTTTTATTGTGTTGATAGTGAATGTGAGTTTTGGATATTGCATGACATGACCAAAAGATTAATGTCTTCTTCCAAGTATAGGAGTGACAAAGTGATAAGAAACCCGACAAGATCGAAGTCAAACCATAAGGAGATGAACTATATAAAATTATAAGCAATAAATGAAAAGGAGTTGAAGAGAATTCTTGAGATATGATATTGATGTAAGGAATAAACAAGGATAAAATAATTATCGAGGGTAGAGGATCTACTAATAGTATTTTAAACAAGTATAGTATAAACTCTTTTTGTTACTCTACTGAAAACCACATATAAAGAAAGATCCAATCAGATTATAATTTGTTAACATGATTACATTAGTTATCTTATTTCAATAATGCTAATACTTGTAAATGTTATTCAGTATTCATGATTATAACTTATATTAACAACAAATCAAGTTCCTTTTATAGCACAATTGTCAGTTATACCATACAGTTAGGCTATAAAAGTGCTAAGTAATTGTTGTATCAAAGGTTATACATATAAATCTAGATTAACCATTTAACAAATATTAAAAGTGAACAAGATAACAAGTACAAAACATATTAGTATCAAACATTAAAGTTCATGTTGAGTTTATACCATACTTATTTTTACACCATTATGTAACCTTTTCACCTTGAGATAATAAACTTAACTAAACATAATAAAGAAGAAAAACATAAATAAACAAGAGAAGAACATAATTATAATTAACAAGAGATTAATAAAAACAAGACTTAAGCATTATAAAAATATAAAGAAAGAGAGCAAGGGCATGATCTTGATCTGAAATTAAAATGCCTAAATGCATGGCAAATACCTCTTATAGGCTAAAATTTTGAACTATTGATCTGATGACTAATTATTGAGTGGGTAGCCACCTCTTAACTTGTTTACAATCCTTAGCTTCTTCTCTACCAAAAATATCATTGATAACATCAGAATTAGAATAGATAGTCTCATGAAAGTTCTGAAAATTGTCTCAGCTTTTCAACAAAAAAAGAATCGATGCTTTAGACTTCTAGAACTTGAGATATGGGCTGAACACTGAACAGTGTCTAGGCTAGAGGACAGATACAAACTTCTCTTTTGATGCTAAGATTTGGACTTCCAAATGGCAGAATTGAGTCTTGGACTTTTATGAATGTTTTAGGCCTATATCTTAGCTTTTTATCCATATAAACCAAATTAAAATCCAATAGCTACAACTCTAGATATAATCTAATGACCGAATAATGTTCTAGTTTGAATTATAACATGACCAAAAGATTGATTTCTTCTCCAAAATGTAGGAGTGTCGAAGTAATAAATAACCTAGCAAGATTGGGGTCGAACCATAGGAATGTTAAATATATAAATTATAAATAATAACAATACAATAATAACAATAACAATAATATTAATAGTAATAATAATATTAATATAATGAGAAGAAGAAAAAGAAGTTGATGAAAACTTTGAGATGGAAGATCAATATGAGGATCAAACAATGATAAAAACAAATGTCAAGGTTAGAGGATTCACTAATAGTATTTCAAGCAAGTATAATATAAACTCTTATTATTCAATTAGAAACACACACAAAGAAGATTCCAATCAGATCATAAATTGTTAATATGTTTATATTAGTTATCTTATTTGAATAATGCTAATACTTGTAAATGTTGTCAGGCATTCATGATTATAACTTATGTTAACAACAAATCAAGTTCTTTTCACAGCACAAGTATAGGTCATACCATACGGTTGGGTTATGAAAGTGTCAAGCATTTGTTATACCAAGTGTTATACAACATAAATCTAGAATAAATATTGAACAAGCAAAGTATTAAGAGTAAATAAGATAATAAAAACAAAACATGTTAGCATCAAACATTAAAGTTCATGTAGAGTTTACACTATACTTATTTTTACACCGTTAGTGTAATCTTTTCACCTTGACATAATAAACTTTGCTAAACATAATGAAAGAGAGAAACATAAATAAGCAAGATAAGAATATAAATAAAATAAAAGTTAATTAAATAAAGGAAAGGAAATGAGAAGCATAAATAAGAGATTAATATAAGTAAAACTTAAGCATTACAATAAAGAGAGAGCAAGAGCATGATCTTGATCTGAAAACCAAGATGTCTAAATGCATGACAAATGTCTTCTTTTATAGGCCAAAATTTAGAACTATTGATTTGATGACTAATTGTTGAGTGGGTGACCACATCTTGACTTGGTGACAATCTTTATCTTTTTATCTAAACAAAACGTCATTAATAACATCAAAATTTGAACCAAACTTTCTGATGAAAGTTCTAGAAAATTATCTCAACTTTCCAGAAAAAGAAAATTGAGATCATTTAGACTTCTAAGAACTCGAGATATGGTCCGAACACTAAACAATTTCTAGGTTATAGGACAAATTCGAACTTCTATGTTATTGCTAAGATTTAGACTTCTAAATAGCAAAATTGAGTGTTGCCTTCCTCATGAAAGTTTTAATTAGGCCTATGTCTTAGCTTTCCCTCCATATAAAACAAACCAAAATCTGAGATCTACAGCTCCAGATATGACCTAATTACCGAATAGTATTCTAGTTTGGACTATACCAATATTTTTCTAAGTTTAACCCTCTCTTTGTCCTTTCAATTTCAATACTTCAACTCATTAATCAATCGTTTCATTTATGTGATAGGCTTGCATTTAGGATGAACAATTACCATAAATTAAAGGTATATTATGGTATCAGACTTGTTATTATAAAACATGCTTTAGTCAAAGAGTTATTGATCCTTCAAGTGCAAAATGATAATATAAAACCTTGATAAAAATGTATTTTTAAGTACTGATCACACCCCCCAATCAACTTATTACTAATCCCTAGTAATCAAAGCGTTAAAATAGAAAAATAATTTGTAAAAAAAACTAACTACGTTTTCTATTTTATAAACCATTTGTAAAATAGTTGTTACTAAGATGACAGAGTAAGGAAGAATTTTATTGACTCTTAAAACGTATCTTAGTAAACATTTTTCAATAGTTATTTATAATATTTATAACAAGGTTTATCAAGATACTTCTTGAAATATTCAAATTTACAAACTCTCGCATTGTTATCACTTAATTCTACTCATATACTTATTTAACTAGTATTCTTAAACCTTCATTTTTACACATACTTTAACATATGATTGTGGGTTGCACATTGGATTATTACATTATTTATGTTCTTTTGTTAAAGGTAACAACTAAACGAAAGTGATTGTATATAAATTGCAAAAAAAAAAAAGCAATAAAAAAAATAATGATAATAAAAACATAAATAAATTTAGTTTCATAGTCTCCCTAACCTATGCAATTAAGCTTAAATGAGTGTTTTAACATCTAATACCCTAAAGTTAACTAACTTGAGAACTAATAACCCGACACTTATTACATGAGTTGAGGAGAAAAAAAAGCTTAAGGGAATCAAACATTGTACTATATACGTATCAGTATTTATATCCCGAGTTATTAAGCTCATAGGGGTGTCTCAACACCTAATGCCCTAAGACCAATTGGTCTGGAAGTCATTAGTCGAAAGCTTGTTACATGGGTTAAAGATACATTGTGTTTTTAAGTTATGTGTATGTTAATAAAAGAAAAAAGAAGAAAAAGAAGAAAAAGATAATAATCCCAATCCAAGGAAGTTAACCTTAAACATTAGAATAAAAATTTTATTTTCTTTCAAGTAAAGCCCCATAACTATGTGTTGATATATTGAGCACAAAAGAAAGGTTTATTAATATTTTTTTTAAGAGGTATTGAGTAGATATACAAATTTAATGAGAGTTTGTTTATTTGGATAGATTAATAAAAGTTGAATGATGAATGCCTTACTTTGTGGAATTTATAAATTGTTTTTCTATTTTAACACTTTGATTACTAAGGACTAGGAATAATCTGGTTGGGGGGTGTGATTAGTACTTAAAAGTGTATTTTTATCAAGGTTTTACATCATTATTTTGCACTTGAAGTATGAATAACTCCTTAACTAAAACATGTTTATAATAACAAGTCTGATACCATATGATACCTTTAATTTATAGTAAATGTTTATCCTGAATATAGGCTTATCACATAAATAAAAGGATTGATTGATGAGTTGAAGTTTTGAAATTGAAAGGACAAAGAGATTAAAATTTGGCAATACTTTATTGACTGATGACAACCCTATTGACAAAGAAAATTCAATTTGAGTAAGAAATGTTCAAAATCAGATGTTTATGGACTCAATTAAATTTTATTGAAGGTTTAATTGAATTTATAAATGTTTTCATTGCAAGAAAAATTGATTTTGGAGTCAATTTAGGCTTTAATTGGAAGAAATTAAAGTTCTGGGGTCAAATTATAATTTTTGAAAGTTAATTTGGTCAAATCAGGGGCTTAATTGCATAAATATTGAAGTTTGATGGCCAATAAGAGGCTTAATTAAAGAAATCCAAAACTAAGTATCAAAATGGAAAAGACGCGTAAGTAGAGGGCCTGGAATTATAACCGGTTAAGGCCCAATTGAAGGAATTAGAAGTTTATTACTCAATTGAGGGTTAAATTGCATAATATCAAGATTAAGGACCAAAGTGAAAAAACGGCCAACTATAGGGACACTATCGATTTTTGGCAGGGATGTAATTGCGTTAATTTTTAAATCAAAATCACAATTTAGGACTTGATTGATAAAATTAAAAATTGAGAACCAAAGTGAAACTTAATAGGTTTTTGCTGTCTTTTCATTTAAATGAAATGACGTGTTTTGACCAAAATAGCGCCATTTCATGCACTGTTAAAATCAATGATGAAAACTCAAAATGATGTCCTTTTGAAAGACACCTATATCTTCTTCTTCCCTTAGACGTGCGAAGTAAAGGAAGAAGGAGAAGATTTTTCTTCTGTTCCACCGCTAATTCTCGCTCAAAAAGACACTGACAACCCACTTGCTTGCCATGTGGTAGAAGAAGGAAGGGGACGTACCCCTTGGGCGGTTCGGGGTGGCAGCATAGTGGTCGCCCCAACCACGTCTCCCTCCCCTGCTTTTGCCTATAAAAAGAGGGGAAGAGGAGGAAAAACTGATGAAAAAACATAGAGAAGAAAGGGGAAGATGAAAAAAAGGAGGAGGAGAGACCGAGAGAACAAAACAAGAGAGAGGAAAGAATAGAGAAAAAAAAGAAGAAGAGGGAGAATGGTCTAAAGACCAAAAGAGTAGGAGGAGAGAGACAGATAAAAAGAGAAAGGAAACAGGGAGAAGAAGAAGAAGAAGAAATACTGCCCCTGCCACCCTCAACTCCCTAGCAGCATTGCCGGCCACCATGAACCATCGGCAGCCCCACCACTCCAGGTAAGCCTCTGCCCCACAATTCATTTCCTTGCTAGTGTCACCAACTTTTTTGCATGCAGAACGTAATTTCACATTCTGCTGTAAAAATACAGTGTGTGCTGTTTATTGTGCTGATGCACAGTAACCAACCCATTTGGGCTTGGGCTGAGACATCAGCACAGCCCACAGTAGATGGGCCGAATTTGGCACGGTCCAGAAAGGTTGGACCAAGTCTGGCCCAGTTCAATTTTTTTAAAAAAAGAAAATTTCAAAAATATATGTTTCAAAATTTTACAACTTTTCTGTGTAATTTGTATGTCATTTTGATTAATGTCGGGCATTATTTTTATGTCATAAAAATGCAAACCTGGTATTAAAATACCTGGTTTTTGTCAAAACTTTCAAAAAAATATAAAAAAATTGAAAAAAACAAAAAAAATATTTTTGTGCATGTAACCAAATGTCTCAAAGCTAAAAAACTCATATTGTATTTTTCATACACTAAAAACAATATTTTAGCATGCATTTTGGCTTTAATAACCAGTTTATTAAAGTCAAGAGAACATTGGCTAAAATTTCAAAAAAAAAAAAAAATTATTTTGTTTGTTGCTTAGTATTTAGGGTATGACATTACACGTAATACGTATTCCAGATATTTAATTCATTTTTTGGATAATAAAATGGTTAGGTTTAACCGTATTTTATGATAAGAAGATCCTTATTGAGGAGGACTTGTCTTGAACTTTAGACAGATCAATAATTAAAAACCATAAAACAAGATGTTAGATTTGATCAGACAAAACAATGCAGTCTACCTTAGGTAAGACGTATTTAGAGTGTTAATACCTTACCTTCCTTTTACGCAACTAGTCTTTGTACCTGATCTCTATGACTAGTTAGGGTTCCTAGTAATAAGAATATTAGGTGGCTACTCCATTCAAATTTTCCACTGATAAGAGACATAAGAATTCCTTGCCTCTCTATATTTACCGGAAATACACCACATTTCCATTTTTCCTAGATGGTGGATGATCGCTGCGACGCCACACACGTGCGACAGAATGGCGACTCCCTTAGGGACCTTGTGGACTAAACATTGTCTTTGTTTGGTCATTGTGTTTTATTTGTTGGTTTGCTTGTTTTTAATATGCATTTCCTTTATTTATTGCTTACACGCTTTAAAATTTTGTACATATTTGTTCTTTATGCATTGTATAGAATTGCCTCATGCATCACATGCTTTAATTTTTGGAAAGCACACACAATCTTTAAGTTAGTTAGGGAACTAGCGATCTGTCTTGAGACCATTGGTCAAGGTTCAGATGTGTGAAATACCCAACTCATATCTGAGTATATGCTTGGTGATTGTGGATATATATGCCTTAATTATTCCTTGCAATGCCCCTACTGTCTTTACAAAGATTGTTACTGGGCAGATATGAGACCCTTTTGAGACCAGGTAGAAAACCTACCTATGTTCACATAAAGAATAGAGCATGTCCTAGGGTTGTATGTGCCATCTTTAGTTGCATCAGGGCAACCCTTCTTGAAGCATCTTGAATTCAAGACTTGTGGGTGACATAATGATTGTCACGCAAAAAATTTTCGCTACAGAGTTTGGGCAACAAGCAAGATTCTTGTTTCATCATGCAAGAAGTACTATCATATGTCACCCCTTAAAAGGCGTGTTCATCATATAAATTACAATGCATAACTTATTTCATTAAAAATAACATGTATACATACCAGGTTGAAATATAAGTCCCCAAAAAGTCTACAACACTCAACTTTGAGCAAGAATCATGGAAGATGAAGAGCGTGCTCAACATGATGCCTATTTTCAAGAAGAGTTGGAGTATCTTAAACAAGTGTGGCTTACCCCACTAGCTTACTCAAGCAAACTTTAAGAAACACCTCTGGTGAAGGTCCTTCTATTCTACCGGTCACCTTTAATTAGGTTCTTATAACAATTCAGCTTGAAGAAGGAATAAGCGAACAGGGTCAAGAGCCTTAATAAAACCCAACATTTGTGTAGTCAGCATCACCTATACTAGCCCCAACAGGTATGCAGGCATCGACTAACAAGTCCCATAAGGCTAAGTCATCTGATAACATTAATCAAGCCAAAATAGAGACATTAGAAGCCAGACTCAAAGTCATTGAAGGGGTAGACTTATATGACCCGGTATAGGTAGTAGAAATGTGTTTGGTCCCAAATGTGGTTGTCTTAAAAAAGTTTCGTGTTCCTGAGTTCATCAAATATAGCAAAACACAATGCCCCATGACCCATCTTAGTTTCTACTGTAATAAAATGAAAAAAGTAGTACATGATGAAAAACTACTAATGTATTTTTTTCAAGACAGCTTAAGTGGAGCAACTTTGAGCTAGTATTTGAGATTGGACAACACAAAAATCCAGGGATGGAAAGATCTGATTGATGCTTTTTCCAAACAATACAAGTCCAACCTGGACATTGCTCCTGACAGAACCAATTTGTCCAATCTAGAGAAAAAGGACAAAGAAAGCATAAGGGAATATGCTCAAAGATGGCGAGAAGCAACTACTCAAGTACAACCTCCACTTCTAGATAAAGATATGGTCTCTTTATTTGCCAACACATTCAAAGCACCCTATTACAAACACATGATGGGTGGCTCGTTTCAGCAATTCACTGATGCTGTGGTAGTGTGTGAACGCATAAAACAAGGAGTTAAGAGTGGTAGAATTTCTGCACCCACCGAGAAAAGAGGCTTTGAAAGAAAAATGGTCCACCATGTTGAAGATGGCTACAAGGGTAGAAAAAATTTATCCCAAAACTACCGCACTTCATCCCATATTGCCAACATTAAAAACATGAGCCCCAAAACTTTTCGGCCAAAACTCAAATTGGAAATTACCAAAGGGTTCAAGAACAACTACCTCTATTGTTGCTACCCCTGAATGAGATGTATCGAAAGCTGTTAAGTATCGGACATATAGCGCAAAAACCTCTGACATCTGTGCAACCACTATATTCTAATTGGTATAAACTAGGCCTTACTTGTGAATACCATGCTAGTATTACTAGGCATAACATCCATACCTGCAACACTTTCAAGAGAAAGCTTTTGCAATTAATCAAGACTTGGTGGATAGAATTGGAAGACGCCACCAATGTGAATATAAACACGCTGCTAAATCATGTTTAAAGCATATGACGGCTAGCCTACCTTATTATTGTCTTTTATTTCATGCTTTTGTGCAAGATTGTCTATGGCAAATGAGCCCTTGATAAATAAAATCATATGCTTTCATATGTTCATATCCCACTTCTTTTTGTTGTTATTACATGTAAATAACATTTTGACACAACGTTGGCTCATAAAAACTACAACAGGAAGAACCTTTCGGTGTTTTCTTTTTCATCTTCCAGAACCATACATAATCTTATATGTTTTCAAGGATATTTTTTAGACCTCCAAAGTGAGTACAAAAATAAACATCATGTTGGTATTTGTCTAGAACAACTACATTCTAGAAATTCAAGTGATTCCTTAGATAGGGTAAGTGAAACAAAAACAAAGACAAACAACACCATGAGTTGACTTACAAGTTAAGTTTTATTTGAATGAATAAATCACTTTGCATACGCACATGAAAGTAAGACTTACTAATCCTCAATGCATTGAATTTGAGATGAGGAAAGGCCATCTTTGGTAAATCCTTTCACGAGGATGAAATTTATCCTTTGCAATCTCATGTTGAGCCTCATAACATTTTTTGAAAATAACCTTAACTAGGATCACACCCCACACTGGGGGGCAAAAACCCATTAATATGCAAAGACTTCATTATCATCTAGACAAAGTAGTGAAAATAGATGCTGGAATTGATCATGTCATTATCATCCAAACAAAGTATTGAAGATACGTGTTGGAATTGATCATGTAATTAGATTGAAAAATCCAAAGGATTCAAAAAGATTTGAGCTGCACATAAAAACAACTTAAATGCTTATGCTCAACCAAACAGAAAAAAACAAAGAGCTCAAACCTGACTCTAGGGGGCAAGAAATCCATTTTGACAAGATAGTTAAAAGAAAAGGTCAAGGAATAAGTGCAAGTGATCCTAGTCTTGAAATCCCTCAAACACCTTTTTTAGGCCGACAATCCTTTTCTTTATAACCATAGCCTAAACCTACATTATGTACCTAATAAAGCCCTTTTTTATCAAAGGCAAGAAATCTGGACCGGTAGGCAGTGCTTTTTTATGCAGGTTAAATCATTATTCATGCAAATAAAATAAATGTTTTGAACCGATTGAGTTCTTAATAACCCTCAAATTGAAAATTTCAACTTTTTATGACCAATCAGATGTCGCTTCATCTTTAAATTAAAAGCTTCAAAACGCTTTAATCTCTTCAAGAACCTGTCAATAAGAATCGCTTGCATTCTTTAGAACAAGTTTATTTTGAACCAATGTCATGATTTTTATAGCTGGAATAACTTGGAAGTTTAAAAAATTTGCATGGAAACATTTTCCTGTAAATAACCCCAAACTTTCTTTCATATAACCTCATTCCTAAAGAAAACCCAATGTCAACACTTGGGGGCATGATCAAGCTAAGGGGAAAACACCTGGTAGGGCTGGCTCCATGATTCCTTTTTTAAGGAAAATGTCAGCAAAATTGATAACCTTTGAGATAAAGGGTGGAAGATAAAGAAATGTGATGACATTAAACCCTTCCGAGAGGTCAAAATCATAACATGTGATTCGAGTACGCAAGGGTGGAAAGGACATCGAAGTTTACTACCAACACTTTAACTTCTAAGAAAAAAAAGACACTATGAAGAAATGGGGGCCTATATTTTTCAAGTAAGTATATATGCATATCAATCATTAATGCATGGTTTTCAACTTTTCATCAAATTAAGTAATCCATCTCTTAGGTAGTGTGTTTTCTAACCCCACCTCTTTCTTTTTTAGTGCATCTTTGTGCCTTCATTTTCTTTTCTAAGTGTGCCTTTAAGCCCTCACCACTTAGGTAGTGCATTTTCTAACCCTACCTCCTTTTTTGAGTGCACCTTTGAGCCCTCACCATCTTTTTTGGATAGGTCACCCATTACAACTCAATCATATTTCTCCATGTTTTTATCTGGGTAGGTCACCCATTACAATGCGACTATTCCTCTACTTAGGTAGGTAGGTCACCCATTACAATGCGAATATTCCTCTACTTGGGTAGGTCACCCATTACAACACGATCATTCTTTTCTTTTTCCATTTTGGGTAGGTCACCATTACAACTCGACCACTATTCTCCATGTTTTTATCTGGGTAGGTCCCCATTATAACACGACCCTTCTTTCCTTTTTTTCATTTTTAGGTAGGTCACCTACTACAATTCGACCAATTTCTCATGTTTTTTTAATCTGTATAGGTCACTCGTTACAATGAGACCATGCCTTCACCTTGATAGGTCACCCATTACAACAAGATTACTCTTTCTTTTTCTACTTAGATAGGTTACCCATGAAAGTAGACCATTTTGAGTAGGTATAGGCAGGCCACCCATGAAAATAGAACAAGGTAAGTGTGAGTGTAGGGCAGGTCGCCTGTGAAAATAGATCGTCTTTTTTAAAAAACACATGGGATTTTGGTTTTGGTTAGAAGAGATTTATGAAAGGAATCTTACTTTAGTCCAACCACACTAGATTTTGGTTTTAGTTAGAAGGGATTGGTGAAAGGAGTCTTAGTCTATCCTAATCACACATAGGATTTTGATTCTGGTTAGAGAGGATTAACGATAGAAATCTCAGTCTATCTTTACCACACATAGATTTTTGGTTCTAGTTAAAGGAGATCGGCGAAAGGGATCTCAGTTTAGCCCAACCACATGTAGGACTTTGTGCTCAGTTGAGGTTTCTGGTCAACCAAACTTTAAGAAAACCAGTTTTTTTTAATCTTTATAATGCTAACAACACAAAATCTTTGCTTCGTAAGTACTATAAAGAGGGGGTCATAACCTATTTTTGGGCCCCCATATACAAACTAATAAAATACAAAAAATAAAAAAAAATATATTCAAATAAATATAAACAATGAAAAATGATGTCAACGTGCCCTTAAAATGATTAAAAATTGGTTGAGGAGGTTAAAAAAATAAAAATACAAAAATTAAAATTTGATAGTATTTTATTGACTAGTGACAGCCCTGTTGACAAAAAAAACTTCAATTTGAGTAAGAAAAGTCCAAAATCATATGTTTATGGACTCAATTAAATTTTATTAAAGGTTATTGAATTTATGGATGTTTTCATTGCAAGAAAAAATAATTTTGGAGTCAATTTAGGCTTTAATTAGAAGAAATTAAAGTTTTGGGGTTAAATTATAATTTTTGATAGTTAATTTGGTCAAATCAGGGGCTTAATTGCATAAATATTGAAGTCTGATGGCCAATTAAGACTTAATTAAAGAAATTTGAAACCAAGGGCAAAAATGGAAAAGGCATGCAAGTAGAGGGGCTAGAATTAAAACCGGTCAGGGGCCCAATTGAAAAAATTAGAAGTTTATTGCTCAATTTAGGGTCAAATTACATAATATCAAAGACCAAATTGAAAATGGTGGCCAATTATAGGGCCGCTATTGGATTTTGGTAGGTATGCAATTGCATTAATTTTTTAATCAAAATTGAAATTTAGGACTTGATTGACAAAATTACAAATTAAGGACCAAAGTGAAACTCAACAGGTTTTTGTCGCCTTTTCATTTAAATAAAAAAGCACGTTTTGACCAAAACAGCGCCATTTCATGCACTGTTAAAAAAATGATAAAAACTCAAAACAGTGTCATTTTGAATGGCGCCTATATCTTCTTCTTCCCCTAGACGCGTAAAGCAAGGGAAGAAGGAGAAGATTTTTCTTCTGTTCCACAGCCAATTCTTGCTCAAAAAGATGCCAATAACCTACTTGCTTACCACATGGTGGAAGAAGCAAGGGGACGTACCCCTTGGGCGGTTCGAGGCGATAGCATAGTGGCCGCCCCATCCACGTCTCCCTCCCCTATTGTTGCTTATAAAAATAAGGAAAGAGGAGGAAAAACTAATGAAAAAATAGAGAGAAGAAGGGGGGAAGATGAAAAAAAGGAGGAGGAGAGACCAAGAGAACAAAACAAGAGAGGAAGGAATAGAGAAAAAAAGAAGAAGAGGGAGAATGGTTTGAAGACCGAAAGAAGAGGAGGAGAGAGATGAATAAGAAAAGAAAGGAAACAGGAAGAAGAAGAAGAAGAAAATGCCGCCCCTGCCACCCTCAGCTCCTTAGTAGCATCGTCAGCCACTATAAACCACCAGCAGAGCCACCACTCCAGGTAAGCCTCTGCCCCATAGTTCATTTCCTTGCCGACATCGTCGACACCTTTGCATGTAGAACGTGATTTCATGTTCTGCTACAAAAATGCAGCATGGGCTAGATACTGTAGTGATGTACAATAAGCAGCCCATTTGGGCTTGGGCTGAGACATCAGCCCAGCCCATAGTAGATGGGCCGGATCCGACCCAGCCTCGAAAGGCTGGGCCAGGTCTGGCCCAGTTCAGTTTTTTTTAAAAAAAGAAAATTTTAAAAATATTTGTTTCAGAATTTTATAATTTTTCCGTGTAATTTGTATGTCATTTTGATTAATATAGGGGAGTATTTTTATGTCATAAAAATACAAACCTGGTATTAAAATACCTGGTTTTTGTCAAAACTTTCAAAAAAATACAAAAAAATTGAAAAAAAGAAAAAAAATATATTTTTATGCATACGGTCAAGTGTTTCATAGCTAAAAAACTCATATTTTATTTTTCATATATTAAAAATAATATTTTAGCATACATTTTGGCTTCAATAACTAGTTTATTAAAGTCAAGAAAACATTGGCCAAAATTTCAAAAATAACAAAAAATTTATTTTTGTTTGTTGCTTAGTATCCGAGACATGACATTACACGTAATATGTATTCCAGATATTTAATTTATTTTTTAGACAATAGAACAATTAAGTTTAGTCGCATTTTAAGATAAGAACCTCCTTATTGAGGAGAGCTTGTCTCGAACCTTAGACAGACCAACAATTAAAAACCACAAAACAAGACGTTAGATTTGATCAGACAAAACAATGCAGCCTACCTTAGGTAGGGCATATTTGGTGTACTAATACCTTCTCTTTACGCAACTAGTCTCCGTACTTGCTCTCTGAGACCAGCTAGGGTTTCTAGTAACCTGAATACTAGGTAGCGACTCCCATTCAAATTTTTCACTGATAAGAGACATAAGAATTTCTTGTCTCTCCATATTTGCAGAGATACACCACATTTCCATTTTTCTTAGATGGTAGACGATCGCAGTGACGCCGCACACGTGCGACAAAGCTTAGAAAAGAGATACTAATTTAGTCTAAACTAGAACACTATTTGATAATTGGATTACAACTGGAGGTATAGAACTTTTGGATTTACATCTGCTTTAAATGGATAAAAGGATAAGACATAGACCTGAAATTTTCATGGGGAAAGCAACACTCAATTCTGCTATTTGGAAGTCCAAATCTTAGCAACAACATAGAAGTCCATATCTATCCTACTACCTAGAGATTGTTCAGTGTTTGACCCATATTTCGAGTTCTAGAAGTCCAAATGACCTCAATTTATTTTTTCCTTGAAAGCTTAGATAATTTCCTAGAACTTTCATAAGTAAGGTTGGTTCAAATTTTAACGTTATCAATGACGTTTTGATCAGACAAGAAGATAAAGATTATCACTAAGTCAAGATATGGCCTCCTAACAATTAGTCATCAAATCAATAGTTCTAAATTTTAGCCTATAAAAGGAGGTATTTACCATGTATTTAGGCATCTTGGTTTTCAGATCAAGATTATGCTTTTGCTCTCTCTTTATTGTAATGTTTAAGTTTTATTTATATTAATCTCTTATTTATGCTTCTCATTTTATTTCCTTTATTTAGTTAACTTTTATCTTATTTATGTTCTTATCTTGTTTATTTATGTTTCTCTCTTTTATTATGTTTAGTTAAGTTTATTAAGTTAAGGTGAAAAGGTTACACTAATGGTGTAAAAATAAGTATAGTGTAAACTCAATATGAACTTTAGTGTTTGATACTAATATGTTTTGTATTTGTTATCTTATTCACTTTTAATACTTTGCTTGTTAAATATTAGTCTAGATTTGTGTTGTATAACACATGGTACAACAAATAATTAGCATTTTCATAGCCCAACCATATAGTATAACTGACATTTGTGATATGAAAGGAACTTGATTTGTTATTGATATAAGTTATAATCATGAATACCTGTCAATATTTACAAGCATGAGCATTATTCGAATAAGATAACTAATGTAATCATGTTAACAACCCATAATCCGATTGGAATCTCCTTTGTGTATGATTTCCAATTGAGTAATAAAAAGAGTTTATTATATACTTGTTTAAAATACCATTAGTGAATCCTTAAACATTGATATTTGTTTTATCATAGTTTAATCCTCACATTGATCTACCATCTCAAAATTCTCATTAACTTCTTTTTCTTTAGTACTACTACTACTATTACTACTACTACTACTACTACTACTGTTATTGTTGTTGTTGTTGTTGTTGTTGTAGTATTATTGTTGTTTATAATTTATACAATTAACCTTCCTATGATTCGACCTCGATCTTGCCAGGTTATTTATTACTTCAACACTCCTACACTTGGAAGAAGACATCAATTTTTTGGTCATACTATAGAGCCACTGACGAATCTCTATAAAGGGAGCTCTACTTTATTGAAGTTCAATGTATACTCTTGTTTTTTCAGACCCATAAGTTGTGTTGCTGGTCTGGAATGGAGCTCACAATGGAAATGGCTAGAAAGAAGGCCCTAACTTATGGCATGGAAGGTTAACAACTATTGGATGCTACTAAAAGGAGATTTAAACACCGTGAACAACTAACAATGCAGTTGAAGAAAAAAGGAGTTTGTCTTTCTTTGATGACTTTGATGACTGAATGCGTTGTTCTTGTTGTTCATGACAAAAATGAAAGAGAGAATGTGCAACTTTAATGTTGTGACCACTACTAGTGGAATGCTAAGTAGAAGAGTTAATTATTTTTCCTTGTATGGGATACAACTATTTAACTTTTGATGATCTCAATTTTCTTTTGATAATAAGCCTTTATCTTATCTCTTTCTTTATTTTCTATCCTTTTCTTGGTCCTGTGTGGTAAATCTCAGGTGGGGGAACTTATATTTCAACCTTGGGGTAAGCATGATAAATGTATATGCATGTTTTTATATGATGAAGTCGCCTTTTAAAGAGTGACACATGATCATAAATCTTGCATGATTGCATGATGAAACATGAATTTTGATTCTTAGTCAAACTTTACAACATAAATTTTCTAAGTGACGGTCATTATACATGTAAGTCCTGAATTCAAGATGCTTAAAAAAAGACTAGCATTGATGCAAAACAATATATAAGGAGCATACCTCCTAAATGTAGGTTCTAATTGTTTTACATGAGATAATGGATAAGTTTACTACTTGGTTTTTAAAAAAAGATCTTTTACTGTCCAATGATCATCCTTCAAAAGTCGATATCAGGTTTATAAATAGCATGAAAATAAAGGCTTTAAATAATATTATATTGATATACCAACTACTGTCGAGTAAATAATCAAGCAAGAATTAAACAAGAATCTATAGGAGTGCGTGAACTGTTCACACATGCCTGCTTTAGCAACCATGTAATGAAATGCAAAACGGGCGAAAACAAAATCTTCCCTGGTTTGCAGGGACTTTGAACGAGAGCCTGCAGGTGCTGGGCGAAGTTTCTCTTTACCGCCTCCTTTCTGCTCTTTATGTTTCTACTGGTTTTCGTTCATCCTCTCTCTGTTTTTGTTTTCTTTTTGCTTTTTTGTTCTCTTTGATCTTTTCTGGCTTTAGTTCCTCTGTTTCTGCTTATTTTATTTCGTTTTTTTTTTTCTATGGAGTTAGTTCCTGTCTATGCTCGTTCCATCTTCTATCTTCTTCTATTCGTCTTTATTGTTTCCTCCTCTTTCTTCTGTTTTGTTTTTGGTCCCCCCTGTGTTTTTCTGTTTGTCCCCTGGTTCTCTCGGTTTGCTCTCGGTCCCTCGGTCTACCTCTATTTGCCTTGGTAATGTATATGTAGTAGCATGAGGGGGAGTGTTGGTGTCAAGCTAGTACTATGTTAATTTAGTTTTCTTGTAAATATAGGTATCAATGTAAATTGAGCATCTACACACATTAATCCAGGAAATTATTCATTATACAATATTTTTACCCTAAAATTAATTGGTAACTAAAAATGTACAAATGAATCAGCTAATATATATATTGATGATACGCCTACTGGCACCCATATCATATATTCTTTCTTGTTTACAAATAAAATACCAGGAAATTGTGAAAAGTGAAAAATGAAGACACTATCTTGAAAATTTCTAAAACCATCTTTCAAGGTCTATATGAAGCAATTAATAACCTCATAGTTCTCTCACTAACACATCCTAATGTATATGGTAAGCACGAGCATACAAAGAACATGAACGTTAACTTAAACTACTTCATCATCATAATCATTATCATCAATCAATCCTTCCCCAACATCTCCAGTAATGCCACTTTGTCCCCCCTTACAAGGACCATAAGCCTTGCTACAAGCAAGATAATAAATGAAGTTAGCAAAACCCAAACTAGAAAGCAGCCAGTAATAGTAATCATAATGTCCTTTGTTGATGTTGCTTGAAACCCAACTCTCTTGATTTGCTTCACTAATATACCCACGAACATTACTTACTATAAAACTGGCCACCAAGCTTGCAGCAGACAGTCCAATATTAAAAAGATTCGAGGCCACGCTAGACATGCTTTTAGGCAATTCAGTGTAGAAGAACTCATTCAGTCCAACACCATTCATAGCCTCAGAAAATCCAAGTAAGAAATAAAATGGCAATAACCACATTGCAGACATGTGCGTAACCGCGTCAGGAATATCTGAAATTCCTTCCCTGATTGCAATTTCTCGTCGCACCCTCTCTATAATTGCCAGTACTGCCATGGAAGCAGCCGAGACCAGAATCCCAATTCCTATTTTCTGTTTCAAGCCGAGACGTGTTGGTTTTCCCGTGATTTTTGATGCTAGAGGGATGATTACGCGATCGTAGAGAGCAATCCACATTGTTGCGGAGAGCAACAGAAATGCATAGAATGATCCAGCAGGTAGAGAGCAATCCACATTGTTGCAGAGAGCAACAGAAATGCATAAAATGATCCAGCAGGAATTTCAAATTTCGAAGTGATATGTCGGTTCATAGTGGATGCCTGGAGTAATAAGAAAGAGTTTTGACAGACATTTACAGACACCAACACCCCTGTCGACCATATCGGGATTACCTTTATTAGTGCTTTTAGCTCTTCTACTTGATCTACTGTACAAAGAGTCCATGGATCTGAAGCTCTTCCATCTGGCATCAAGTCTTCTTCTGGATTCTTAATAACACAAGCTCTGTTTAGATACCTAGGACAAGATAAGACAAGGAAATCCTTATAGGAACTATGATATATAAAATTACCTTATTAAGTGCTTCACAGGTAGGTTAATTACCTTATTCTTTCACTTGGCACGACAAGTGCAGATCCCTTCCTATGATGATACAGCTCATCCGTGTCTAGTGAAGATAATTCAATCCTCCTCTTTCTAATGGAGGCCACGAGAACTTGAGCAAATCCGATGAGCCAGCTAGCCTTAGCCTTTGGCTTGACATAAATGGGAGAAGCCAAGAAGAACGAAAGAGTTGACAGGAACATGAGAACCACAGGAACTCCGAAACCCACCTTCCAGCCCATGGCCTCTTGAATGTAAACCACACAAGTCATGGAAATAAATACAGAAGCTGAGGATGTAACATAGTACCAGCTGAAGAAGCTCTCTAATATTCCAGCATGTTTAAGGCTGTCCCTCTTGCTCAATTGATCAGCACCAAAGGCCAGAGAGCATGATCTTATGCCACCAGCTCCGATAGACATGAGGCCTAAGCAAAAATATAGAAACAAAAGTTGTGGTGTCGTGGCGTCGTTATTGCAATTGCTACTGAATTGGGCGCAAGAAGGCACCCTTGCTCCAGGGATTATTGTTGTCAACCACAATAGAACCATTCCCTGCACATTTATTTGATTCCAGTTAATATTTTAACATAATTGATAGACTTGAGAATGTATATTTTTCTTATTCTGAACGTCAACCTCGTATGAAAGAAGTGCAAACAAGTTTAGTTTGACCCAAGATTCAGGTTTATTTTGGGAATTGGAACTTTGTTTAATTCAGAGAATTGTAAAATATGTAATTGACAAAGAAATTAAAATATTTTCTTACTGTGAAGTGAGAATAATTTGGTCATGGAAAAGATAGTAATGAAGATTTGTCAATTTGGACACCACATGATAATAAGACTTATTGAAGATTTTTTTTTAAAAAGGATTTAAGAATAAAATACACACACACATGTCTGAAGTAACAGCATCCTGGAGAATTCATTATTATTATTATTATTATTCCTTGTGGGACCCAAACGGAGATATATCATTACTTATAAAATATTCAGAAATATAATAATAAAATATATTGTTGTTTTCATCGGCTTGTACGTCTCGTCGGCTTTAATCAAAATGTTAATGTGTTTAAAAATTTTATTTAAAAGTATTTTAATTTAATAATATTAAAAATTATTTTTTAAAAAATAAAAAATATTATTTTAATATATTTCTGAGAAAAAAAACTTTGAATTTTGCATCATTTGTTATTTCATTATTCCTTAAAAAAAACTAAAAATTAGTATGATTTAAATAAAATTAACTATTTTTTTATATTACTAAATTTTATCAACATAAACGTTTTATTTAATTTAAGCGAAAACAAAATTTATCAATTACCCGGGCTCTCTCATGTGGTGTTAAAAAACCCCTTGAAGAAAAAAACTCATTTAAGAATAATTTTATATTAAATCTAAAACATATTATTATGTGTTTTATTCTAGTCAATTGCTACCTACTAACCCAACAAAATCATGATTCTAGCATTAAAAAAAATATTAGCTTTAAAACTTTAGAAATAACAAGTAAACCATACGAGATATAAGTGTATATAAAACACAAGATTAACTGTCCTTTTTTCCCCCTTTAAGATTAGCAATGGACTTAATTAATTGGAATCACCACTTTTGTTTGTGAGAGAACCGCCACTGAACCGTAGATCCGTTGGCCGGACACATGATTGTCTTTGTGACAAACAGAAGGAGAAAATAGAAAGACAAGAGTGATGATGCCGGAGCATGCAAAGTTGGAAAGAAATAATTTTACCAGAAGGCTCGCAATACATCCAAAGCCGATCATCGGGTATCGACCCACATATGTATCAGCAAGAAAAGCCCCAATAATTGGCATGAAATTCCCAGCAGCTGAGTAGAGGAAGAGTATTTGGGCACCGCTAGCTGCATCCATACCATACTCTCTAGTCAAATACAGTATCATATTTGTTGATAGCCCAAAACTTGCTAGCCTCTCCAGTGCCTCATTTGCTGTCAAAACATTAATTTAAACCACATTACTTGAATAGTAATATATATAAGCTGCCAAGTAACCTGCTGCTCATAATATATGCGTCTGCATGCATGTTGCTGAGAGTGTATTAAATACCTATGATGAAAAACAAGGCTCTTATGCCACCCTTCGGGCTGCTCAAGAGTGGCTCTGTGATCATCTCCTTCGGATCTGATTGTGTAGCCTGTCGATGGAGGGGAAGAGTCCCACAGCTTCTTCAGTCCACTGTGTTGTGAGAGATCATTTGATGCTCGATGAATGCATATATACACCCAGAGAGTTGCTGCCTTCAGTAAGCTTTAGGTTTTGTCTCTTTCCATTCTTTTCCCCCTGCTGGTTTTGGCTTCATTAGGTGTCCTTCGATTGATTCTATCCATCAAAAAGAAATATAGATTGAACGTTGATGTCACCGGATAATAATTCTTTAGTAAACGTAAGATTTTGTCAACTTGCAATTTTTTATTTCACTCTAACCTGTTTCCCGGAAGAACAGCGTAAATCCCAGCACTCAAATATTCTGTTCATCTTTTAAGCTAAGTATCCAAGCACAGACAAGCTGAATTTTGTAGAAACAGAATTCTTACTTGCAGGTTTTACTTAGCTCTTGCCCAATTGGATTTAGGACCAAGTTTTTGGATTAAATTATGTATCCTTGTTAATCCAATCAACTTCATGTATGATCTTCCAACAAGGGAAAACCACCCGCTTATGGACTTCAACTTGCGTATATAATAAATTGAAAAAGAAATCAAACTAACACGAATAAGAATGAGAACTTTCGATGCAAGAGCGCCTTTAATTACTTAATTAATTATGAATTCAGGTAATACATTGTTCTGCATCAACTTGCATATATAATAAATTGAAAGGGAAAACATTCATTGTATTGTTCATAAATTGCTATTAATACGCATTCATTGCACTCTTTGCTTATTATTATTATTAATATTTGCTTTGCTTTCGTTTTTGTGGTTTGTGAACGATTTGATAAAATTAAACTGTAGAAGTTGATAGCAATGAGCTCAATTCTATGCATCAACTTTTTTTCTGGAAAGTCAATCAATATCAAGCTCGGAATAAAAAATTGTCTCCCATTGCAAAGCCGAAATAAGCTTCAATACTGGCAGCATTTACGAAAGCCAACCGTACATTTTTAAATGCAACATATTTGTTTACAGCCCAATATATGCTGGACTCTAATTTTTTTTTTTCAGTTTCTAGGTTTGAAATAGTAAATATAATGATACTTTAAAATAGCGAGAAAGAAAATTATAGGTTTGATACAATGAAACTCGTTTTCCTCAGCGATGAGCTCACTGTTTCTTTGTAGGGGACCATTAATTTGAACATTAATTTTTTCTTAAACCCTATAATTCCAAAACCTTTAGCCTGCTCGATCAGTTAACTTTCTGTTAGTGAGTTGTCATCCTTTTTCCATTACTTTTTTATTGGTTTGTTTTGTTTATTTATTTATTTAAATGGGAGTACTGTTTAATTTCTTTTTTATATTAAACTAGGACCAGATTCAACCCCTCCTATTCTAGTATGACGTGTTTGATGTGGTATGTTGCATGTATTTTGGATAATTGTTATTGATGTCCCAGATGTCTGTGTGGTGTTGGATGGTCATAAAAGTGATCATCTAGTTGTTTGGATTGGAGTTGTTAAAAAATTTAAGTGTATTAATTTTATTAAAGATTTTAAAGGTAAAGGATTAGCTGTAGCTAGAAAATATATTAGTATTTTTAGTACGTCTTATTTGATGTAGTTCTTTTAGCATACTTTACCTAAAATAAATTGTATTATATAATTTGTATATGATTTAAAGGTTTTGATGAGTTTTTAACTAGTAGTTTGTTTGTCTTTGGATGAAGATTTTTTCGTGTAAATAAGTCTGGCGTTTTGAATTTATTATGGGCTCATATGCCTAAATAAATTCTTATGAAAAAGGTTCATTTAGATACACTGATAGGGTTCATCTATTTTGAAAAGCAGCATAATTTTTCACAACTCGTGTGTTGTGGTGAAAATACTTCCAATTAAAATGTAATGGACCTAGGAATCTCATTTACATGAGCCACCTCTTTAAAGTAGAGATGGGCAATTCAGGTAGTATCCATAATCTCTTTTTCTTTTTTTTTTTGTCTTTTTGGTTTTAAACATTCAAAAACATGTAAGAAAATACAATCACACACATTTGTTTTATTATATTTTACTCATAAAAACTACAATTACATTTTTTACATATCACCAAAATTCAAAACAATTCAAACACACACAAAATACACTTTTATAATTTACAAAATAGGCCTTCTAAAATTCACAAATTAATATGTAGAACTTGCTATAAATTTAGAAACAGTGCTGAGAAGTTTCAAAGTTGCAAGAATAGTGGCATTGCATAGGTCTCACACACCACCACCACTTACAGAGAGTGGAACAACATGCTGTCATTGGTAAAGACAACAAATAGGTGGATCGAGGATTGCCTTTTCTCCCATTTCTTCTTATATTGGTAGTGAATTTTTTATTATTACCTGCAAATAAAAGTAATATCAAACATGCATAATCGATTTATTTTCTCTCTATAGTGTTCTTTTAGGCTCTCTAATGATTGTTGCAACTCTCATGATACATGAGGAGGTGCTAGAGGTAGTAACCAATTAGTTTGGCATGGTGATGGTCATGCTTATTGCATGTGTGCGACGTAGAGGTAATTGTCTGCTTTATGGCTTTAAGTATCGAGAAATAGGAGAGACGAGGAATTCTTGTCTTTTATCTGTTTAAAAAAGAAAAGAGGATCGCTACCTAGTATTTTGATCACTATGAACCCTAACTAGTCTTAAAGATCAGGCATGGGGATTGGTTGTGAAAAGAAAGAGGGTCGCTACTTAGTATTTTGATCACTATGAACCCTCACTAGTCTTAAAGATCAGGGCATGAGGATTGGTTGTGTATATCATAACCCATTTTTTGGTTATTCTCCAATTTATATTTTTTTCTCTCTATAAAAAAGCAAAAAAAATAAAAAATATTATCAAAAAATAATATCAAAAAATAAATAGTGAAAAGAGGATGTCAAAACAGTTAGAAAATGGCCAAAAATTGGTTGAGGATGTTCAGAAATATAAAAATTGAAATTTAATAGTATTTTGTTAACTAAAGAGAGCCCTGTTGAGGAAGAAAAGTCCAAAATAAGATATTTATGGACTCAATTAAATATTATTGAACGTTTAATTGAATTTATGAAGGGTTTGATTGCAAGAAAAATTGATTTTGGAGTTAATTTGGGCTTTAATTGGATGAAATTAAAGTTCTGGGGTCAAAATATAATTTTTAAGACTTGATTTAGTCAAATCAGGAGCTTAATTGTATAAATATTAAAGTTTGATGGCCAATTAGGGACTTAATTAAAGAAATCTTAAATGAAGAACCAAAATGAAAAACACTTGCAAATAGAGGGGCTGCAATGAAACCAAATCAGGGGCTAAATTGAAAAAATTAGAAGTTTATTATTCAAATAAAGGTCAAATTGCATAAATTCAAGACTAATGACCAAAATAAAAAAGACAGCCAACTTCAGGGATGCTATTTGATTTTCGGCGGGGATGCAATTACATTAATTTTTAAATCAAAATTACAATTTAGGACTTGATTGAACAAATTATAAATTGAGGACCAATATGAACTCTGACATGTTTTTTGCAGCCTTTTCCTTTTAAATGAAACAACATATTTTTTCCAAAATGGCATCGTTTTATACACTGTTCATTAAAAAAAAAGCTCAAAATGGTGTCATTTTGAATGGAACTATAGGTCTTCTTCTTCCCCTAGACACATGAAGCAGGGGAAGAAGAAGAATTTTCTTGCTCTGTTTTCCACTGCCATCTTTCTCTTAAAAAGATGCTAACCAACCCCACTTGCCCAAGCATTCCACTTCTTGGAGAAAAGGGAGATGTGTTCCTCAGGCAATTTTTGGGGCGACTATATAGTGGCTACCCTTGCCTCTCTCTACCCTATTTTTCCTATAAATACAGGGGAAGAGAGTCAACAAAAAGAGAGCAGAAGAGAAGAGAGAGAGAACAAAAAGGCAGAAGAGAGGGGGGAAGACCGAAAGGGAAGAAAGAAAAACAAAGAGAGAAAAGAGGAGGAGAAAAGAAAAGAAAAAATAAAAGAGGAAGAGGAAGGAGAAAGAGAAGCACCATGCACCACCGCGCACCCAGCCACCACTAGCATTGCTGTTATAACCACCATCATCAGCAACACTGCCTCAATGCCACCAGAGGTCTGTCTTCTTTACAACTGTCGATATCCCTACCACACCTCCACTATTCATATAGTATGTGATCAGTGGAGAGTATTGAGCCCGACCCACTTAGGTGAGCCGGGTTTGGCCCATTTCATTTTTTTCTCAATATTTATGATTTTTTTATTTTTTTATTTTATGTATTTTTTGTTTAATATTAGTTTGTATTTGTATTTTACATTGTAAAAATACAAATTCGGTACTTAAATGCTCGGCTTTTGTCAAAACTTCCAAAATACAAAAAAAAATAAAAAAATATATTTTTGTGCATATGGCCAAGTATCTCCAAGCTAAAAAATGATATGGTGTTTGCATACACCAAAAAACAATGTTTTAGCATACATTTTTGTCTTAATAACTAGTTTATTAAATCAAGAGAACATTGACCAAAATTTCAAAAATAACAAAAATTTTATTTTGTTTGTCTTTTAGTATCCAAGGTATGACATTAACGACCAAAAGATTATTATTATTAGTATTACTATTATTATTACTATTATTATTGTTGTTGTTATTTATAATTTATATAATTAACCTCCTTGTGGTTTGACCTTGGTCTTGCCGGGTTATTTATTACTTTGACACTTCTGCAATTAGAAAAAAACATTAATCTTTTGATCGTGTTATTTTCTAATTGTTGGTCTATTTAAAGTTTAAGGTAAGTCCTCCTCGATAAGGAGACTTTTATCTTATCAGACAAAAGTTTAATCGTTATAATGTCTATAAAAGAATTATCTTTTTAATATCAGAAATATATTTTACGTATAAATTTATAATCCCATATACTAAAATAAAAAAATATTTTTATATTTTTTAAATATTGGTCTACTTCTTAAGAATTTAATAAACTAGTTATTAAAGTCAAAATGCTTGTTAACACATGTTTGTTTGTTTGATTTTTTTTTGTTTTATGAAAATACAATGTGATTTTTTATTTTTTAGAGACTTGGTCGTATGCATAAAAATAAGATATTTTTTGTCTAATTACTTCGCAATGTTTTGGTGAAAACCGAGTATATGAATACCCGATTTGTATCTTTACAGTATAAAAATATAAATCAACATTAAGCAAAATTGATTAGAAGAACACACGGGAAATTACAAATTTTTAAAAGGATTTTTTAGATTTTTTGGATTTTTTTTACCGGGCCTGATGTAATTATTTTGAGCTAGGCTAGACTCAGTCCGACCAATGAACAATGGTTCTCCACTATTCACATACTACTTGAATAGTGGAGCGTGGAAGGGTTGAAGGTAAAGAAGAAAGGAAAGAAGAAGATGAAGAAGGGGAAGAAGAAGAAAAAGAGTGACTGACCTTGCGATGAGGTGTTGACATTTGACACGATCAAAGAATTGATGTTTTTTCTCAATTGTATGAGTGTCGAAATAATAAATAATTCGACAAGACCAAAATTGAATCATAGGGAGATTAACTATATAAACTACAAATAAAGAAATAGATAATAATAGAAAAGGAGTTGAAGAGAACTTTTGAAATGTGATATTGATGTAAGGATTAAATAATGATAAAATAATTATCAAGGTTAGAGGATCCACT
>NW_011501096.1:0-1492 GCF_000495115.2 Populus euphratica | reverse complement strand
TTTCATTTATGTGATAGGCCTTCATTAAAAATAGACATTTACCACAATTTATAGGTATCTTATATTATTAGATACATTATTATAAAACATATTTTAGTTAAGGAGTTATTGATACTTCAAGTGCAAAATGATGATATAAAACCATGATAAAAATGCACTTTTAAGTACTAATCATATACCATACAGTTGGGCTATGAAAGTGTCAAGTATTTGTTATACCAAGAGTTATACAAATGATAAATCTAGATTAACCATTTAACAAGAATGAGGTCATTTGGACTTCTAGAACTCGAGATATGAGCTGAATACTAAACAATGTCTGGGCTGCAGGATAGATTCTGACTTCTCTATTGTTGCTACAATTTGAAATTAAAAAACATTCCTTTAGAATCTTGGACTCTTCATGAAAGTTTTAGACTTATGTCTTAACTTTCTTTCAATATAAATCAAACCTAAATCCAAGTTCTACAACTTCAGTTATGATCCAATAACCAAATAGTGTTCGAATTTGAATTCAACCAACTCTTTTCTAAGCTTAACTTTCTCTTTGTCTTCTCAATTTCAGTGGTTAAACTCATCAATCAATCCTTTGATTTATGTGCTAAGCTTGTATTTAATATGAACATTTACTATAAATTAAAGGTATTTTATATTATTAGACATGTTATTATAAAACATGCTTTAGTTAATGAGTTATTGATACTTCAAGTGCAAAATGATTATAAAAACCTTGAAAAAAATTCACTTTTAAGTACTAATCATCGTTCATGGTGGTGGTGGTGTGGTAGTAGGCAATGGTTCCTCCTTTTTTCTATTTTTTTTTTGTTGCTTTTTCTTTATGTTTTTTTACTCCCGCTTCTCTATTTTTTTTCTTTTGTTTTTTATGGTATGTTGTTGTCCATGGTGGCTCAGGGCAGTTTTTGTGGCAGCGATGGGGAAGGTAGGTAGTGGTGCCCTTTTTTTCCTTTATGTTCCTTCCTTCCTTTTGTTTTATTCCTTTTCCTTTCCTTTCTCTGTTTACTATCCTTTTGTTTCGTTCCTCTTTCTCTACTCTCTGTCTCTATTTCTTTCTCTGCCTTTATCCTTTGTTCTTAAACAACCATCCCTTTGTTAGTTCGATTTTCAATCTCCCCCTATTTTTCACCTTTTTTGTTTCCTTCTCTCTATATCGTCCCCTCTATTTCAAATTATTCCCTTAACTTTTTCTCAAAGTCTTTCTCTCCCTTTTGTTCTCTCTCTCTGGTCCTCAACCTTCTCTTTAAGTCTTTCTCTCCCCTTCATTCTCTCTATCTTTAGTGTTTTAAAAAAACTCTTCAATGCCCTCTTAAAAACTCTCATGCAAATCATCCCTTTTTTTGTCGACAATGTTTGTCTCCTCTATTTTTTTGTCATAGAAGGCCAATGAGCGTGAATGGATGTGAATAATAGAGTGAAGTAGGCCTAATAAATAGTGAAGGATCTCTTCAGTGTTCACGTGAATAGTGGAGAGTGA
>NW_011501089.1:53155-60434 GCF_000495115.2 Populus euphratica | reverse complement strand
ATCTAAAAAAATTATTTAATTATGTTTATTTTTAGATTCATTTGTTTATTCCACCACTTAAAATTAATGAAATTGAGCTCAATAATCAATTTTAAATTTATAACTAAATCTATAAACAAGTGAAATAAGTCACATACATCATGATAAAATAATCATAGTAAAGAAATAAAAAAAAAAACTTCATCATTTGAACCAAGTTGGTGAAACTAATCCTGCTGGGGCATGCCAGCATTTATTATTGGATCCATGCATTAAATTCGGATCCAATTAATTGGGGTGCTGGGCTAACTAATCCACCGCTCAAAATTATTTTTTTGGGTATTCGGGACAGCTTGTTTGTTGGTCCTATATGATAGCATCCTTACTGACTTGAACACGTGAAATAAGCCCACCTAGCTCAAACCTAATCTTTTTTAGATCGTGTGTAGATATCTTATTATTTTATACTAATTTAATAATATTATTTTTAGTGGGATATAACTTGAAATATCACAAAATAAAATTATACTTCAATATGTTATTTCCATAAATAACAAGATTTATAGGCTATAAATACCCCCACAAACATTTCAAGTTTCAAGTTTATCATCTCTATATTTTTAATATTTTAAATTTATATATTTTTATAACCTATTTTTCTAAAATATTATTATTATTATTTTATAAAATTACTGAGTAAAGTATTTAACAATCTCCACACCAATCAATGAGAACTTTTTACTAATATTAACTATTAATTATCTTAGATTATTAAAAATCACCTATTCATCTCAGCCTTTCATTTGAAGTCTAACATCTAAAAAAGAATAAATTAAATAACTATGCAATACAGTATTATTTCTAAACTTATTGAATTTTGAAGCTGTCAGTTATCTTCATACTTAGCAGCATTTAATTACTCCTGTCTTATGGAACATTTTCTTCTAGACGAGTGTGTCTATGCACGTTAGCACCTCATGCATTTTATATAGTGCATGAATTGATTTCTTCCCCAAGTCAAAGAATGTATTAAAAGCAAAAGCAAAACACATTTTATTTTAAATGTAAAAAAGAAAAAGTACCTTAAAAAAAAGGGTAAAACCACGACAATAGGATTGTCAGCCGACAATATTGAACGACAAATTTATAGCATGCAACGCCAGCTTGAATCATATTGATATGCACCTATATGCTAAAATATGGAATTTATTGGACTTCTCAAATAATGACCAACATGAAAGTCCATTCTACTATCAAATGGCGTCTTCATTGAAATTCTTTTCTTCAAAAGCATTTCTATCTCCTGAAACTTTCAAGGATTCAAAGTACGAAAAAAATAATAGTGAAAATAACCATGCAACTGGAAATACTAAACAGGGGGTCGTCCACTGAATTTGGTGGGTTCAACTGCTCGGGATTGAAGGGAACTTCCCCTTCCTTTTTTAATTTCATATGAAGCACCCATGTCTCAGAGATCATGTTTAGAATCTTTGAATTGAATTCAAATGTTTGAAGAAAACCATTCTAAGAGTCAAGAATTATATTTTAAATGAAAATCAATATTTAAAAATAAAACAAAAGTTAATTAGAGGCAATCTTCTCTAATTTATTACTCTATAAAAAATAATGTTAAAACTGACTTTTTTAAAATATTCATTTATCCACCTCTTTTTTCATCAGTACTCTCCCTTTGTCCAGAGTAAATATGCATCACCATTCAAACCTCAACTGCAACATCACCAAAACACTCCTCTTCCCATATTAGGTTTTATTGTCTGTCCTTCATTTTATGGCTTGCGTAGTCTTGAGAAAATAAAGCTTTAGAGAGAGGTATTTGGATTTGATTTTTTTAGGTTATTTGTGGTGATAATAGTAGAAAAGAATTAGAATAAAATAAATGTGATGATAATAATATCGAAAATAAAATTAATTAAATTCAATAATAAAATATCTTTTTTAATATGTAAATTTAATTTATTTATCAATTAAATTTAAATTTAAATGCAAAATGTTGCCGGTGTTTACGGAGGAATATCCGAATATCCTCCTGAAATGGCGCTGTCCTATCTACAGACCAAGACTTTTCTTCTTGAATAATACCTGAGCTTAAAAAAAAAAAAAAATCCTGTCGTAAGAGAGCATGTTATGAAGGAGTCCCACAAAGTTGAACTTAGAGCATATCTGGGCTGCTTGTTCTTAAAGGAGTGCGCGTGGATGCCTTGGTGTGAAATCTAGAACCAGAACACCTGTACTTTGACTATAATTATTCAAAATTAAGATAGCTCTGCAAAAATTCTCTTGCAACACGAGTTGTCTATATGGATCAAAAGATTCAGGTAACGTCTTCGAACTTTCCTAGGTAGAATTGACACTTTCTGACAGGAGCAGTGACGTGAGTGTAGTGTAGTAGCATGAGCTGGAAATTTCTTGATTCAAGAAAAGCCTCAGCAAAATAAATTTCGTCTTCCTAACCTCTGTTTATAAATACCAATCCATGTCCAAAATTTTATTCAAACAAGAATAGTCTAAGGTTTTCTTCATCTTCATCATCAATTCATCCATTTTCACTGACAAGCTAAGTTCCATTTTCAACACCAAGTTCTTTTTTGTTTTATCTAACAAGGCCACATGGGTAGTTCGGGTAACCAATTACACTTTTTCTTCTTCCCTTTCTTGGCTCATGGCCACTTGATACCAACTGTGGACATGGCCAAGCTTTTTGCTTCTCGAGGCGTAAAGACAACCATCATCACCACTCCTCTCAACGCGCCTTTTTTTTCCAAAACCATCCAAAAAACCAAAGATTTGGGTTTTGATATTGATATCCAAACCATCAAATTCCCTGCAGCAGAGGCAGGATTGCCTGAAGGATGTGAAAACACAGACGCATTCATTACAAATGAAAATGCAGGGGAAATGACCAAGAAGTTTTTCATTGCCACAACCTTCCTTCAAGAACCCTTTGAGAAGGTACTGCAAGAAAGGCATCCTGATTGCGTTGTTGCTGATATGTTCTTTCCTTGGGCGACCGATGCTGCTGCCAAATTTGGAATTCCGAGACTAGTGTTTCATGGCACTAGTAACTTTGCTTTAAGTGCTGGAGAATGCGTTAGACTTTATGAGCCACACAAGAATGTTTCATCAGATTATGAACCTTTTGTTGTGCCTAATCTTCCTGGTGATATAAAGTTGACAAGGAAACAACTGCCAGATTTTATAAGAGAAAATGTTCAAAATGACTTCACGAAGTTAGTGAAAGCATCCAAAGAATCAGAGTTGAGGAGCTTCGGTGTTGTTGTCAACAGCTTTTATGAGCTTGAGCCAGCTTATGCTGATTATTACAGGAAGGTTTTGGGCAGAAGGGCCTGGAATGTAGGCCCGGTTTCATTATGCAATAGAGATATCGAGGATAAATCAGGAAGAGGAAAAGAAGCCTCAATTGATCAACATGAGTGTTTGAAGTGGCTTGACTCCAAGAAACCCAATTCAATTGTTTATATCTGCTTTGGAACTATGGCAAGCTTCTCTGCCTCTCAGCTAAAGGAGATTGCAACAGGCCTTGAAGCTTCTGGCCAGCAATTTATCTGGGTTGTAAGAAGAAACAAAAACAGTAAAGAAGATAAGGAAGATTGGTTACCTGAAGGGTTTGAAGAAAGAATGGAAGACAAGGGGCTGATTATAAGAGGGTGGGCACCCCAAGTGTTGATTCTTGATCATGAAGCAATAGGTGCATTTGTGACTCACTGTGGATGGAACTCGACTCTTGAAGGCATAACTGCAGGGAAGCCCATGATTACATGGCCTGTATCTGCTGAGCAATTCTATAATGAAAAGTTGGTGACTGATGTTTTAAAAACTGGAGTTGGTGTTGGAGTCAAGGAATGGGCTAGAGTGCGTGGAGATCATGTTAAAAGTGAAGCTTTAGAGAAGGCAATCACTCAAATCATGGTGGGTGAAGAAGCAGAGGAAAAGAGGAGCAGAGCAATTAAGCTAGGAGAAATGGCAATGAAGGCTGTTGAAGAAGGTGGATCTTCTTGCTCTGATTTCAATGCTTTGATTGAAGAGTTGAGGTCGTATCGCCCTTGAAACTTCGACAGGATTTCTAGAGGATTGTCACGGACGTCGGACAGCATATGATATTTTGTTTGCATTAGTTTTTGACAATTTACAGCATCTCGTTTCCTTCACGTGACCTGGAGTTGCAGTTTTTTTCCCCTCTAAAAATGACTTGGGACTGTTAAATGCAGACGAAGGCCATATTTTATGTTATGTGTATACAAATGTTGAGAGAGTGCACACATACAAACCAGTGACTCCATTGTTTCCAGTGCCTCTCAAGTGGGCCTATACTATAAGACTTAGCTGACACCGGAATGTGACCTTCCTTCGTTCGACGCCGACTCCCGATTCAAGGCGACAAGCCACCATCTAGCCATTTCGAATTCGTTCCATGATCCGTTGATGAGAGCTCCAGCTTATACTTGGCCCAAGTAATTAATCAGCCTCAGTCCTTTTCATCTCTCTTCTTACGACATCGTTTTGGACGCCCATCAGCTCTATTTCCCCTTCCCACGGGCTTCCAGGAAGAAAGCCGTCGAAATACAGTAGTGGTGTTTTTCCTTCACTTTGTTTTTGCTCCAAAATTTGAGTTCTGGATTTGATAAGTGAACTGTTAGTAGATTAATTCACAGGTTGGCAGTTCAGCTCAGATTTATTTTTAAATATAGATGTTTAAGTTTTTTTTTAACGAAACAATATTGTTTTAGATAAAAAATAATAATATTATTTTGAATATAAAAAATATTCCTCAAGTTGACTTAATCTTTACTTAATCGGTTCTCATATAAATGGTGAATTGACTCATTAAGTTACTCGGGTTCGACCAAGTTAATACACGTAAAAATTTAAAAGAAAACTTAACCTGGATGTTGTTTTGAGCTAGTGATTTATCTTATCAGCTTGTGTGAAAAAAATTAAGTGACTATTGTAATGTTAGTGGGTATAACAAATTAGCTTTGAGATATTTCTTTAAGATATTAATTGCCTTTATTATATTTGTTGCAAGGTTAAAACAATATATTTTTAGGATACAATAAAAATTTAAACATGTAGATAACAATTTATATAAGTTTATTAAAAAGTTTTTTTATATAAAAATAAACAAATAATTTGTTAAGAAAAAAAATAAAAAGAACACTATTTTTAATTAATTTATATTAATATAAAACTAATATTTATAAATAAAATAACAACTTTTCGCACCAATTACAACATTTACAGTATAGCTAGCTTGAAAATTGTCCTATGCACACGCAGAAGAAATTTACATGGTAATGTCATATATGTTCTCATTGTTGCACTTCCAAACTCAAAATAATTCCACAGCACCCCTCACCCAATAAGAAAAAATAATAATAATTTTATGATTAAAAAATTAATTAAGCTATATAAAAGTTAATCTAAACACTCATATTAATAAATAAAAAATCACAACTTAACTTAAAAAAATAAAAAAACAATAATCAATCTCTTGTGTGTTTAATGCTTATGACCATCGTTAGGGAACATGTTATTATTGGTAGAGGATTTTCTTTTCATTTTGAATGATAACCGGAGCCTATATATATATATATCACCAAAATTATATATATATTGGCATGTGATCTTTTATATTTGAATTCATTTTTTAATGTGCTCAAACCAACAAAAAGAAAGACAGGACAAATGAGTGAAGTAAGTAAAAAAAAAAAAGAAGATAAAGTAGGCCGATGACTTATTTTACTCCTTAATCTCGGTTGATTTTTATTTTACTTTTTTTTATAAAATAAATAATCTTTTTAGTCTCTTTTTTCTGGCCATGCAACGTAACTTTTCACGAAGATTGAGGAGGCCTCGGGCCCGTTGCAAGCATGTATCCAAAAGCCCAAACAACAAAACTATGTAAAGGATCTTTTGGCCACCCGATTCTCCGTGATAATTACAACCTCTTGTTGGAATGTTGTGCATGAAATTTCAATAATTTTTTTAATAAGAAATTATTACACTAAGATTGTTGAATTATTCTAATCAAAATAATATTTAATATAGAAAAAACAGTCTTGGTCGATTTACAAAGCCTCAATTCTTTACCCATCTTAATTTGCAAGTGGATTTATTTATTTACTATGTGGTTTTTATTATTCAGCCTTGATTCGTCTTCTTTGCTAGGAAAAACAATATCAATACTATGTCAGGACAAAATAGTGGGATCTTCGAAACTTCAGAACTGATTAAAGAAAAACACCCTTCTTGTCCTCTGAATGGATTTACATCACAGTCTACAATCAATCATGAACCCTGAGCCATTTTTTAAGCTAATCTCTCTGCCATTTTTATTTTTTAGGGTACAAAATCTCTCAATCATTTAAGCAGCGAGAAAAGCATATAGAAACTGGATACATGTCGGCCGCACCTCCGCCATGTCCCAATATTATTATTTTTTAAAGGAATTTTGCAGGATATTGCCACCTCGAGGAAAGTAAAAGGATGAGACAGTGGATGCAAACTACGAGCTACTGTTAAAAGCGATCATCTCTCCGTTAAGATTTCCGGCACTTGAGCCTTTTAAGATTTCAGGCTGTGAGCGTGGATCTCATTATTGATATAAAGTAATTATCTCTCTATTAAATTATTGGCAAAGTAGACTTGAAGATCATAAGAAGTCGTGCACCGGCCTCGAGGTGGATGACATGACAGTGCCAACTCTCTTTGTCCTTTTAAATTATTCATGCAAATAATGAAAAAATCTGCGCATCATGTCCGTGAATAAATAAATAAAATATTATTTATAATATTTAAAAATAAAATTTAAAAAAATTAAAAAACTAATATAAATAAAGAAATTAAACCAAGAAATATTTACTTGGTTATATTTATTAAATTTATTTATTAAAATATTTTTATTTAAATAAAATAAAAAAATTTAGAAATAAATTAAATTAATCCAATAAAATAAAAACGGACAAAAAATCATCCAAAACTATATATATTAAAAATATTATTTAAAAATTATTTTTTATTTAAAAAATAAAATTTATCAATATAATACTTTTTTTTCATTATCATCCAAATCCAATAAATCTCTTTATTTTCTATAAAAAAATATTAAAATTTAAAAAAAAAAACTTTAATGTAAAAATTAAATTAAAAAAATATTGAGGTTCTGAAATTATATAGTTTATTTTATTTTTAAAGTTAAAGAATTAAAGTGATTTTTTAAAAAAATTATAACATGTCACCCAAGTTTGATTTTATTTATTTT
>NW_011501089.1:0-50000 GCF_000495115.2 Populus euphratica | reverse complement strand
AGGATCCCTCTCTCAGGTTCGTCGATCCTCGTGAGTTTCTTATCTTGTTTAAGTCTTTTTGTCTTATCTTATGTCCCCAAAACATCGAGCTTACCTCATGTCAGTTCAATCTTCTCATGAACCTGAATCATTTGCTGAAGCCTTCAATCATTCTTGCTGGAGAAATGCTATGCAGGAAGATGCCCAGGAAAAAAAGAATAAGACGTCAGTCTCATTGCCTGCAGGGAAACAAGCCATTGGCTGCAAGTGGATTTATCAAGATCAAGCATAAAGCAGATGGCTCGATAGAGAGATACAAAGCTAGATTATTAGAACAAGGATTCCTTCAAGAATATCACGTCGAACCCCTTTAAAGATAGGGAAAACATTTTCCCCAGGTTGAAAAAATTACCACCATTCGTGGCATTCTTTCTTTGGCTGCAATCAAGAAGTGGCCCTTATTTCAACTTGACGTGAAGAATGCCTTTCAACAACATAAGGAGGGGGGATTCGCAAGAATAAGTTTCTATTCAGCCTCCTCCAACTACAGGCTTCTCTTCTCTGGTATGCAAGCTCAAGAAAGCGATTTACGTTACGGCCTCCGACAACTAAAGCAGGCACCAAGAGCTGACGAAGGGTGCCTTCTTTCAGAAATTTAGCTCGTTTTGCTTTATTTTTGATAAAGGGTTCCACTGTAGCCGTGCGGATTCTTCCATGTTTGTTCGTCGACGTCATGGTCGTTGCCTCATTCTTCTTTTATATGTTGACGATAACATTCTCACCGGAAATGACTCGCTTTTTTTTATCCATATGGATGAAGAGCTATTTGTGCATCTTACATCTGCATACCCAAAAGGGGGCGCTCTATGGTATTCAAGGGGTTTTTATGCCTTTGAGTCATCAGAAGAGCGTACTGGTTCCGCCTTACTCAATAGGGGCTTGGTAAAAAAGGTATATTGTACCCTACCTTTACCTTACCAAAGATTGAAAAAGGAAGCGCAGAAAAGACCTCCGGGTTATCAGACTTCCCGAATGGTCTTCGGGTTAGATAGTATGTAGAGATAGAAACCGGAATGGACGATAGGGGAGCTATTTGGCTGAAAACTAAAAGGGTAAATTAGTCTCTCATATAAGCCATTACTGAGTTAATTCGGGGGGGAAAGGGGTTAGTAAGCTTCTCGACCCCGGTAAGAGTTGAGTTCGTTGATCCCAGGCCAGGTCGTTGCACGGTAGGCGGCTTGGAGTAAAGGCAGTCAGGGTTGACGTCGTCGTTAAGGCTCAGAGTTGGAGTGATCTCCGGGTCAATGAAAGAGGTGAGACCGAATTGGAAAGGTTTGAAGAGCTAAGCTTTCATACTTGACCTTCCCCACGTTATGTATTCTATGATTCGAATCTCTCAATTACAAGATGAGGAAACAAAAGCTGAAATCAGAGGCTTATTTTCCGAACAAAGAAACATTATTCTATAACTGGGCCTGGGCATGCTTTCGCGATTGCTTTGTTTGGTTCTTAAATGGTGGGTCGATCAGTCTACTCGCCCCTTCGACCGGACCGAGAAAGGGCGTACAAGACTTTATTCAAGGAGATCGGGAAAGATCAATGCGAGAGCTAAAATCCATTGGTACAACATAAGAGATCCCTCCTTTGTTTGTGGGGGGGCCTGGATATTCGGAAACCCGTCTCATGCAATGCAATAAGGCGGTAATCCTGAATAACTTGCGGCGTTCGACTGATATCGACGTTCGGTTTACCTGTGCCTGCGTGGGGGAACGGCCCGGGTGCTCTTTGCCTTTATTCGAACCCGGCCGTCCGTGATGGGGCTTTTCTTCTTATTTACGATGCCATCGGCGCTTTTCCCTCTGCTTTCCGTTTGGTCAACTCACGTACTAACTCGATCATAACATAAGAAATAGGCCCCACATATTTTTGATGATATGCCACAGGAATCTCCCAAAATAATAGATAAGGCCTAGGACCAATGGCACCAGCAGATAGCAAGACCTCGCCACTTCATCATTGCATATGGTCAGCCTAGCTGAAATGGGAATCAGTCTTTCTTGTTTTGTTGTTATAATAAGAATAGAATGAATTGGTGGATAGCTTTCTATCGGTTCCAAGTCCAAGTAAAGTTGGTTTGACCATGCCCATGGCTGGATATAGCAAGTGTACAGCGCGCTCCCAACCTCTTCATAGGCCAAGTTGCAAAGTCCACAAGCAGTGGATTGAAGGACCCACTTAAGTCTATGGAAAGGTTCTCAACTTAGGACAGATTCGTCTTATAAGATTGTGAAGTTCCCAGGCCCAGTTTTGGGATTGATTTCCACCCTCACCCTGGTCAGTAAGATTAATATAGTAAGAAGGGAATTCTCTCTTGAAGGAAAAGTAACCCGAGAAAGGAGAATCCAAACCTTAGAAAGGGAAAGGGCCTATGACCAATCCACCCATAGAGAGAGGCTTTCGTCCGCTTTTGATTTAGCCATCGATAGATATTAGGAAATTGCTGGAACGTCAACCCCTCTGTCTTTCCTATGTCTTTCGTGAGAAGAAGGCTCATCAAGATGTCGTCGGATCACATTACTTTGCCTCCTTTTCTGCGGTGCTTATCTTGGCAGGGTTGGAATGGCCTTTAAAGCTAGCGATTTCGGGTGCTAGGTCCGCCGCGTCTGTGATGCGCTGACCAGACTGTGCTAGAGAAAAAAAAACCCTTCCCCCCCAAGGTCATTTGATTGAGGGGTACCCTGCGCTTGGACAAAATATGCCATACCATATAGAGCAAACTTCCCCCTGGTTATGAGTGAAATTCACTTTTTTACACCTATGTGAAACGGGATTTTTCTCATTGCAATCTTGGTTTAGGCAGGAAAAGAAAGTTCGAACGATTTCTCCCAAAGGTTACCTTCTCACTTTCCAATGAATGGCATTCCGAGGTAATTTCATTTGATTAAAGGGGCCAAGAAAAAAAAAGAGAACTAGATACCTTTCTACGATTGAGGCCCCTCCTCATTCCTATTTTCATTCGAATCCTCCTCGTAATCGGAGGATTGGTGCTTCTTTTTTTTGGGAGCCTGGTCTTTAACCTGGAGATAGAAGCCTTCCTTGAAAGGCTGAAAGCCCTTCTTCTCTCCAGCGGGGCCCGCTCTCTCCTTTCAAAACTAGGCCTCTCGGGGGGTCTAGCTGGATTGGCGCTAAGGGCCCTCATTACCATTTCCGGGGTAGCATCCGATATAGTGGGTCCTCATGATGCCCTCTGGGTCGGATTCGGGCACAAGGCTTCCCCTGCCGGAAACGGACTCTTCCCCTCTGTCCTCCCTAGGGAGCTTCAGTTCCGTAGGCTGGGCGGACTCGTCCTTCGGGGAAGTCTCTTCCGCAGGGGAAAGACATGGAGTCGCAAATACGCCGGGGCAGCAACCGGCTGCGACTCTACCCGTAGGGCAACCGGCTGCCCATCCCGTCGCGGAACAACCCGTTCCAGCGCAAGAACCCGAACCCGCCAACACGAGCCTCGGCGCACAGGAAGCTCGTCCTGCTGGCGAGGATGGGGGTTCAGCAAACGCTGCCCCACCAACATCAGACCAAGTGAAAGAATCATTGAGAGCCTTCCTGAATCAGTTTAGGAAGAAAAAAGTCAATGATTCTTTCTTGAACAATGCCGCGCGGGACCTCGACCTGGAACGGGCCACGCCCGAGAAGCTTCAAAAACTGCTGTCGATTATGGAAGAATTGTCCAATGACAGCAGAAGAAGACCAAATTCCGGTCAAAATGCGGCCGCCCAATTATATATGGATATAATAGATTGGGAAAAACAGGCTGCGTCGGGGAGTAATCACTCGTGATAGGGCATAAGGGGAGAGGACAAGGTCAAGAGGAAAAAAGAAATAAAAAAGAAAATCAAATGAATCCCCCGGTCGATAAAAGAAATACAAAAAATGTTTATTCTTGAGATGAACATCGCACTAAATAGTGCAACGCCTTTTTGTTCTTTGGCGAGAAATAAGAGCAGACATTTTTATGCGGTTACCTATAGAGTTTGGAATTAAAACTTCCGACTTTTAGTGAGTCTGAAATGGAAAGGAAAAAAAGCTGGATACGACCCTTTATTATGATAACCTTGAGTCATGCCGAAAAAAGGGCATTAACTCCTCAAAACGTTATATCTCGGATAACAGGTCTTTTCAGTTGTAGTTCCATTGTCGTGGCTACCGAAAAACACCAAGTTGGTGGGTTTCATTTCCACGCCACTGATGCTGGAGTTGTCGAAGCCTGGGCTGTCTACTATGGAATGAAGCTAGCATTGGAAGCTTTCTTTTACCGAATAGATGTGGAGACAGACAGTGTGGGAGCCGTGCTCCAACAAGACCCGAGCCTAGCATTGGACACATTGTGGATGATATTAAAGCTCTAATTTCTTCTTTTGATTTTGAAGTTTCTAATTGAATGCGGATACTCATAAGAATGGTAAGAGGGTGGCACATCAATTAGCTAAACTATCCATTTCATCATCAGGGATGGGGAAAATATGGTTATAGGAGATTCCTGAATCCAATTCCTCTAATAAACTAAGGAGTCCTTCTGTGTAAAGTTAGCTAGTGTGGATTCGCGTAAAGCTGTCAAACAACTTACATTCGCGGAAACTATTAATATTCTCGGACACAACAACCAGAAGCCATATCTTTCGTCGCTTGCTGCCAAACAACCTATTGCTATTGACAAGAGCCGGTCAATGCCATTCAATGTCCAGCCAATAACCAATCACGGAAGCAAGCCGAATCCTTAGACTTAGAGAAGGCTGGAAGAAAGGGATCATAGCGGTGAAGGAGGACGACCGGAAGCATGTCTTTACTGGGAAAGCTGCCAAATCATTCATATTCTCGGAAGCTCTTGTCAAAGGATTTCATTCCTGCAAGGTGGGCATCGAAATCCGACATAGCCATAGACCGAGCAGTGGTTTTCGCATCCTAGTGAGCAGACTCTCTTTGAAGCTCATTGAGAACAGCCTCAGACTTTCCATTCTCTTTCTTTATATTTATATAAATTCCCTCCCCTCGCCCTCATCAGAAGAGAGCTATGCCAAAACCAAAGGTGCCTACCGCTAGTGCAACTCTTTCTATGAATAGAAATCTTCCTCTACGGCGGAAGGTGAACGTCAGGGATGACTCAGCTGGCTTTAACTATCTTGTGGGAATATGTTAGGAAGGAAGAAAATCTCTCCTCGAAGAGTTTGGGCACTGCCCCACGATTTCTTTGCCGTATCCCCGTCATCTTCGCTCACATTGATAAGAGCATTATCTAACGTAAGGAGATCTGTATTCACAGGTTCAGATTGCTGAGATCGTGAGCCAGTCAGCGTCTTGCTGCTTTCTCTCGAGAGCGTTATTTGCTTTACTTTAGAGAAAGAGTTGTTTCTTTCTCGCAAGCTCAGTGACCGGCAGACAGCATGGAATGAAAGAGCTTACTTACCGAAGTTTTCTAGATGAATCATTCCCGAGGTTCTTCTTTCTTCACTAGGAAAGATCTATATCTTGCTTGAATAGAAGATATAAGTGACCCACACTTGGGCGACTAGGGAATAAGAATCTCTTTTTCCAACAAACCCGTGCTGTGAGGAAAGCCGCTTGAAAGCAGATTGCTACTGAATTTACTGACTTGCTTGCATGGGTCAGACTTCAGGGAAGAATCTTCTGAAGCGCCAAAAAGCCGTGGCACCCTTCTACAAGACGTCGAATCAGGAGATTCTTTGCAAGCCTTTTCCCCTATAGAAGATCTCCCTTTTCGAAATGCTGAAAGTTCACTTCACCCAACTCTATACCGAGCTCTTTCTTCCCTGTTTCAGGATCGCTCAGAACAACTGGCTTCTTCACTCGTTGATTCCCAGATCTAAAATGCAAACCGGCTGCTTCGCGCATCTATTCTCTCCTGGCCGGTTTGGAGACTTGAAACCTTCACTTCAGCGGTTGTGTGCCCGAAGGTGCCTTTCTTTCCTTCTTGCCCGAGTTAAGCTCACTCACGCAGTTTCGCGTTTCCTGGTTCGCTTTCTACCTTTGTTTTCGTATTAGAATCTCCTATTTCAACCGTAGTTCATGCCAAGCAAGCTTCATGCTGAAACTATCTTCCGAAGAATGTCCTGCTTCTTCCCCTCTACTGTGCGGGTGCTAAGACTAGTTTTTTCATTTTGAGCGTGGTCATAGGAGTTTTCGGAGCTCACTTTGCAGGTCAGAACTATCAGAAGACGAAAGAGAACTTATTCAGACGAATAGTGTGCCGGTGCCCCCAAAAACCCTACATTAGCAGTTCGGGTGAAATCAGACTAAACCAAGGTCGGAGAGGCCTTAGGTAGTAATTGAGATGCCTTCAATTCAGACAAGAGATGACGCACGCTTCACAAGGAGGTGACGGTGAGGAGTAAGTTAGCCTGGATTCTTGATCTATACTCAGGTTCACTTCTACTAGTTCATCGACAGTGGCTTGCCCTCTATTTTCAGCTCTTCGGGGAGCTTCTTTCACTTGGTCTTTTCCTATTTAAGACCTAAAGACCGGCTTTGGTATCGACTTAAATTAATCTTAGGCACCTGCTTTAGCTTGAACTTCGACTTTGGTTTCTACTTCAGCCTCGGCATCGTGCTCTCTTTCTTATTCTTCATCCGAATCCTATTTCTTTTCTTCCTCCTTGGAGCTCCCGAACCGGATGGTTTAGTTGTTCGTGGGGTTTGCCTATATGCATGTATTTTCTTTCTTCTCTAACGGTGAAAATAGAGCCGTTTAAGCCACGAAGTGCCCTCTCTTAAAAACTTTGCCTATCGGGCTAGATAAACTTACCTTTCTCTGCCCTAGGCATGTTCCATTAAAGTAGGTTTAGGGAGGGTAAGCCATGTCAGGACGAGACATCACCATTCCTGGATCAGGCCTATCTTTGCCGCTGTCCAATCCCATGTCTACTTCATCCAATTCCCTGTCTACTGAAAGCAGGAACCATCTAATTGCAATTCCAGAGGCATATCCTTAGGAACTGATTGACCAAGGTCTTACCCTTAGCCTTAAAGAGAGAAGCCCGGCCCTATCACGCTCATCTCTTCCTTTCATTTAAACAGGCAATTGCCCACCTTCAAGCTAAAAGTCTAGTCGTATTTATTACTTATTCTTCTTCCGCCATACCCATGAGTCATTCACTCCCTAAAGAGATTGGAGAATAGTAACTAAGATAAGAGTTCTGTTTTACTATATGATTTAACGAAAAGAGGTTTATAGTAAGTGTTAGCTAATTGGCATATCTCTTTGTTGTCGATTAGAGACCTTCCTTGCCCTGCTTAGGATAAGGTTCGTCTTTCGAATGGTGTGGTGTAACCATAATGTGATGATTATTGATTTACATACAGTTAGGATAAAGAGAATAGGATAAGCCAGATTCTTCATTGTGATGAAAGCCGATATGGAACCAGTGATAAATGGTGTCCGTAGTAGTCCTAAGGGGCCCTTTCCATATGCTTCTTTTTCGTTATAGGTCATAGAAAGTAGTCAGGTAATAAAAGATGGCACTCACACTAAATGCTTGGAAGCGAGCATCCTGGAAAGGTTTGATTCAAATCACACGAAGCGAGAAAATTTGCAACCCACTACAGTTCACTCCAAAAAGGCTTAGTAAGGAGTAGCACACTCTCCTATGAAGGATTTCCCCGTCAACCGTGATGAATGAGTTAAACAGGCCCGTTAGTGACACCGTTCTGGATAAAGAGATGTGGGCTAGGATCTTTCCTTCTTTCAGGCAGCGTAGATGCTCATGGTGCGGCATACTTTTTAAAAATGGTAAAAGAAAGGAAGTTGACTGATGCTACTCCGTCTTCAGCCTAGCCCACAACCCAAGGTCTAGTCCCCGGAGTGGTTTGGCAGGAAGAAAGAGCAGCTTAGGTCAATTATTCGGAGTAGATTAGTTCGTGGCATGATCAGAGCATAAGATCCATGCATTGGTCCGGTCAGTCAGAATAGGGCTTTTCCCACCTATGCGCGAAACTGACATCATTGAGAAAATCTCTGGCCTAAACTCGATTTCCCTTAACTTAAGGAACGACCCCTGAAAGATGCCCAACCCAAAAGTAGTGGGCCATGGCGAGATCAAAGATTTCCATTTTTGACATGTCGCTATAAGGGAAATTCATGTTGACTGGCGCTATATGATATACAAACATTTTTCTAAATTGGATGCCTCTCTTTAGGGGAAATAGGAAATTCGAGACAGGTATGAAAAATCGTATGAGTAAGGAAAAGAAAAAGGATTTTCTCTCTATTCTTCGGGCGGAAGACACCAGCTTTTCTGACTTTCCCACTCTCTCTAAAACAGGAATTTCATTAAACAAGAGAGAATAGGTAAAATTCAATTCCTAGGGTAAGGAAGCTGGAACAGAAGCACCCGAAGCATACGAATCCGCTTAATCAACTGTTTTAGAATAATCTGCTGAAGCAGCTCTTTAAAAAGCATCCGAATCGGAAGCTGTTCTTTCAACATCCGCCTCAGATAAAGCAGATGAAGGAGAAGGCCTTTGGCCTGATTCCCAGAATCGAATCGAAGCAGAGGAACGTTCTCTTCCCAGAGGAGAAAAGAACCAGAAGAGGAAAAGTAGCCAACGAGCTCAGCCCTTATACGATACGAGAAGTTCAAATTGTTGTTTTTTCTAAAGAGAAAGAGGTTCTTGACCATCGATCGGAAGGTTAAGAGTGATAACACAGGGCTTTTCAAGCTAGAGAAGAAAAGTAATAAATTTAACCATTAGTTTAGTACGTAAACAAGCCATTAAAGGTAGGTTTAGACCAAGCCAGACCACGAAGCAAGCTAAGCAAGGGTGGTGGGTCAGATACGGAGGGGAAGAGAGAATGCTTCCCGATCACTCTCTCAGAGAGAGAGCTATTGTACAAGGAAGCTACATACACATTTTCAAACTGAAAGCGAGATCTTGCAACCACACCCGAAGGAGCACGCAAGAATTTCATTGCGCAGCGAGGATTCGAAAGCCGAATGCTTATTAGTAGTACGAACACTTTTCCAATCCTGAAAGTCAATAGTAAGTAAATACCGAAAGCGATTAAATAATGTGATTTTCACCCTGAAAGTCATGCATTATTTTTAGAACTTCCTATGCCCGCATATTCTTAATCATCTTCGCTTATAGTAAAAGGCGGAAGGTAGGCATTAAGGTATGGGAGATTATAGTATGGCAGGTCTCTTCTTTTTCCCAGTGGGTTTAACATAGGCTTCATCTAAGAACTCTCAACCCCGTGGCATTACTGGTTTGCTTGCAAATACTTTTCGGTACTATAAAAGTCTTTTTTTATTCCACTTCTAATACGACTTGCATGTGTTAAGCATATAGCTCTTGAAGATGCCTAAGTTTACTTTCTTTAGAACGAGGACTTTTTCAAAGATCCGGAGCCAAGCCTGCGCACCAAAGCGCTAGAAGATCAAGAATCTGTCTTTCATTGTTAAATAGACTTCCAGTCTTTGGCGCTGACCTACTCGCCTTCACCTAAAGACAGAGCGTTTTAGGAAGGTTGGCGCCAGGTGTCTAAACCGGAGACATCGCACCGGAATGCTTTCCCCACCGCAGACAAGAAGACTCAAAGAAAACTATTGATCCCTTTGACGACTCTCCTCTTCATCTTCCCGAGAAGCAGATAAGAATCCGAACTGAGGAAAAAACTAAAAAAAGTCTCTCTTTCTACGATCACCTGTAGCGTCCTTAAAAGTCTTAGAAGGATAATAGTTCTATTCGCGAAGAGATTCTTGCCAACACCATTAGGAAGATGAGGGAAAGGGGAAAAGAAGTCAAATTAGCTATTTCCGACAGCTACGGTAGTAGAGAAGGAGAAGCACTACTTATGAGAAAGAGGAGTTCTCTCTTCTACTCCCGGGTATTGAACCGGGATGCTTTGGTACTAGACTGGGCGGGCGAGCCCTAATCACAGGGGGGAGAAAGGCGAAGATCCCTTCATCCTCCGACAACAAGCAGAGCCGACACCGAGGTAATTCTATTCCTTTTTAATTCACACGGGAATGACTCCACTCTCAGTCCCAGCGTGGCTTAGACTAGTAGAAGGCGTAGGGATGCTAGACCGCTGCTCAATACTGGATAATCCATGCTCATCGGTCTGCAGCAAGCACTGACTTTTAGGGGGCGGCAACTAAAGAGGTAGCGAGACTAAGCACAATTTCAGGAAGAGGCTAACGCCCTTGCCTCTAGGCTTCCTTCTACCCTTGTGCTAAAGAAAAAAAACTTCTTTCTATTATGCTCGAACCCTACTAAAGAGTGGCTTTCAGCTCTTCTCCCGTTGGTCCGTCAATTATTACATCGATCCTCGAAACCGATAGTCAAAGTATAGAGCTCGTTCCTTTCAGTCTTGAAAAAAGTAGCTTATTTGCTTAAAAAAGGGGAATCGAACTCTTCCACTACCGGGAAGACTATTTACTGACTTACTTAAGGACTGACTGATCCAGGGAGCAAAGCGTCCTTTCCAGCGCTGCTTTCAAGGTCGAAGAGGGGCTGGTTTTCTTTCTTGATAGCATGGCTTTCACGCTCACCGGTCTGGGAAGAGACTCCATGGGCACTTGGCATTGCTTCCTTTCATCCACGAGGAGGGGAAAAGTGATCTCTCAGCGGCGAAAACTCTTTGTTCTTCGGAATCCCCTTGCTCCGCACCTTCCGTTTTGTTATGACAAAGCCTTTTATTTTCGGCCTTCTTTCATTCGCTGAGCTCTGAGCTCCTCTGGCAAATCATGATGTGCGCATGCTGGCTACTCTGCTTTAGTAGTGTGTTAACTAGTAGTCCACTACTGATTAAGGATTTGGTATTTACAGCTATACATTCATTCTTTTTTCCTTTTTCGACAAGGTGGATATAGTGCGTAAGCCTCCCTCTGACGTCAGTTGACTTTCCTCTATCTGGTAAGGACTTCCACTTCTTTCCAGCTCTCCCCATTCACGCAGCCATCCTCCGAAAATCCCGGTATTCTCGTCCGGGAGGTAGCTATTCTAGAGACAAGGAGAAGGAGCAGCGCCCAAAGAGCCTTCGTGGCCGGTCACCGTTTGCCTACGATCCTTTATGATATGACTCTTTTCGGAAAGCCAAGTGTTTAGGGCCTTCAGCCTTTCCTCCTCTAGACCGTCCAATTCAACTAAGATAGCTTCAGTAAACTCGGGTGGGTTCAATTGATGTTGGAAGGCCACCCTTAGTGATGGCACAGGTAAAACTCCATACAGGTTGACCTACGACCATGATCTTTAGTCCTATAGTTCTAGTAGCTAGGGAGGGAGACTTGTCAATGACTTTGGAATAAGCTAATAAGATCGATCGGACTCATTCCTCGCCTCCTTTGCTGATGGAGCGCCTGAAAGAAGAGCTGACTAAGCCAAGAAGCTGAATAGAGAGCCAGCGGTTTGTTCTCGTCAGACATAATGTTTGAAACAGGAGATGTGCCCTCGTGAGCTCGTATCCATGTCAAGTCCCGGATTCCATAACTCCTCCCGTCACCTATGCTAGGCTAAATAGTAGTGATGAAAACGTCGTAGGCAACTACCTCTCGTCCCAGTTGCTCAGTGGTGGAGCGATCGGCTGTGCACTTTAAGTGACGTGACCGGTCATAGCGTAGGTTCGAATGCAACCTGGGAAGCCCTATTCGATTCAATGCGGCTAGTCATCAATAAATTACGTATGGAAGGGAGAAGGAAATCAAGATCGGATAGGTGGTCTATTCCAAACCCGGTAGCAGCATCTGGAGCTTAGAATCTTGTATAAAGATGTCCATCAAAGAAGCCTTTCTTTCTAAGTTAAGGTGACTCGAAAGATTCTTCCTCACACGAATATGAGATGTTTGAAACGAGACCGAGGAGTGGGTCTGAATGACAAAGACTTGTCTTTCTAACCGACGGTTCTATAGAGAGCCGAAGTTGGCAGAGGATAAGATGTCGTGACCTGACCTTCCCGCCCCTACTATGTTAACGTGTACGCATTAGTGAGCTGTCAATGTAAAGACCTCGAGAGTAAGCATCTCTAAGGGAGACAGACCTTTTAGCCTAGCCGTTAAGAGTGGCATCTACGTGAGCTTTCTATTTCTTATTATAAATGGATGGATTCTATCCTGCCTGTGGAATAGAACCAGAATAGGGGCCCTTTGTTACTGACTTTTGACTATCAGACTGACCACTACCAATTAACATTTACTCGATTCGAAAACATCTGGGCGGAAAGCCAATAGGCTTCGTTTGGGGCCTTTGACTGTGATATTGCTCAAAATCCGCTTTAAACGAGTGTCCAGTGCGGTCAACTCGTAGAGAGGCGATACAGGACAGAAAGAGACCAAATCGAACGATTACCGACTACGGGTTCGCCTATCGGCTCTTCATTTTCAAGACTGAAAGGCCTACCGGGAGATCTCACTCAGATCAAGAAGGAAGTTATATGAGAATGAGAACGCCTATCGATACAGAGCTGAGCCCCATTCACACTCTATGACAAAACTCTCACTAGCTATAGGTCAAGGAGAACTTAGGCATCAAAAGACGATACACGAGTAACAGGAGGCAGAAAAGCCCTTTCCAGATGGGGGAAACTCTTCCGGATGGACGGACTAGCAAACTTAGGGGGCAAGAGTCACACACGTGAGGTCCGTGGGGGCAGAATCCGAAATCAACAAACAGAACAAACAGGCTGCAATTGGGAATCATCTTCTATGATAAAGAATCTTTAAAGAAGGCTTTCACTCTCCTTCTGAAACAAGGTAACGAAGTTTAGAGCCGATAGGTGGAAGTCTTTATAAGCTGTGAAAGCGGAGCGTGGACGTTAAGAGCGTTAAGCGAAGCCATGGGAATAGATAAGTCATTTTATTTGCAATTGGCTAGGTTAAGATCGATTCTCAATGGAGAAAATCTTTAATCCTGGTCTACTGTTTTCAGGGGTGATTCTATTAATCAGTAAAAAGGTAATGTTCAATTGGACTCGGGCTATGACTCACTCAGCTCTTTTATTTACTTACTTCAAGCCTATTGGCAGAAAGAGCGGGAAGAAGAAGCTTTTAGGTCTTTCTTCATGGACTAGTGTGGGAGGTGCATCCTTTACTGCCATTACTATAGTACCTATTTCAATGTCTTAAGCTATCAAGACATATTTTTTTTAAAGGGATCTTGAGAATTCAATCCGATGTAAGGTAGACGAACCAGTGTGAAAGCGATTCCTTTCCTAGATGTCAGCCAGCTATCGTTACATATGAGACCACGCCTAGCGAATCGAATAAAGGCAGACTTTGGGTAGGTAGTAGAGAAGGGTCAATGTGAATTGATTCCCAGGTGAGCTGCTAGCTTTGATTCCAATTGGAGTAGACCAGATCCAATGGGAGTCTCATGAGCGTTAAGCCATGGTGATCATTACACTCACGAAAACCATTCCAGATTCGCCGTGGAATTCTGATTCGATAGGTGTGGACTAGCATTTTATTCCATCTTATATAAAATCGAATATATAGTAGCATCTCTCATCACCAATTGCATTACCTAAAAGTCTCTCTCTGGGCTCTATCTTAGGTTGGCCTGGTTCAACAAGGCTGATTAGTATTCGATTTCGTGAACAGAGCGGGGTAAAAAGGCATGATTCTATAAAGTGAATCACTCTTTTGGCTACCTCTTTTCTTTGGGCTCCTTCGGCTTACTACGTCGTCTGTCTTTTTTCTTTCTTTACGCATCCGTCTACCTTTAAATACGAAGGCTGGTAGGTCACGGCATCTGAAACATGGCTCTCTTTCTTAGGCGCCTGCTCCCGCCTTTCCGGTAACGAAGTACTCTTTTTCTGCCTTTAGGCGAACCCTTGGTGAATTAAGTTCGCGCTTCAATTGAACTGTCTGCTTCGAGTCGAGGTAGAACTGATCGAACGGGTGAATGCAAGCCTTTTCTTCTTTCCGGGATTAAGGATCTCCCAAAAACCTCAGGAACAGTCAATGGGAAATCCCGCCATGCCATCGAGGGGCTAGTGTGAACATCCATAGCATACGACGGGCGAGAGGGTGGAGAAGTGACTTCGAGGCTTAAGATAGTTCACCTCAGGTCATAATAGAGTGACGTATGACATCGGTAGGAAGGTAATGCAGCTAAGCCGAGACTTGCTTCTGAGGCATTTCAGACTTTACTTGCTCTTGCCGATGTGATCTTTTCTCTTGTTGAAGAAGGGGAGTTTGCTGCTATCGTAGATAAGAGTTACGGAAGTGCGCCCTAGCTAGGTTTGAAAGAAGAACTGCAGCTCGATTTGAGATGAAATCTGGCAATAGCTCTAGGGTAGGTTCTGCCCCAGATAAGAGAGTTGGGATTGAGCTTTCACTGTTCTCAAGGTAGCGAGTGATCTTATATACGATACCGCCAAACGCTTCGTAAGCAAGAGAAAAGCTATTATGTCAACTATGTGGGACCTTGCCAATTATCAGCTTGATTCAGTCTAGCTATCGGATAACAAAAAAAATGCTGGACCTTCTTTTTGAAGCGGGGAGGGGGTGAGTCGCCAATGATCTAGCCACCCCACCAACTATGGTCTACCCTTGCAGTTCTTAGCCTCTACTATAGTATGAACTGAGCCATAGCTTCTAGGTCATGTCGCCCCCAATCTCCTTGTGATTAGATCTGTTCGACATGCAAGTTTTCTAGCTACTGCCTGTACAGGCACTCGTCAAGCCAGACAGTGTCCTCTGACCTTCCGTGACTATTCCAGACCCATTTCTTTATTAGAAGAGTCTCGTCGGTAAGTGAAATAGGCTTGTGATCTCTCCAATCACCTCCTCTCTTTCCTTACCAACTTGAACGGCTCCTGTTAGCTCTTCGCATGAGCTCTGGCTTTCTTCTTTTGCTCTTTGTCCGAATCCAATCGTCTATGTGGATGACGACTCCCATCTCATCCCATTGATTGGCTTAGTGTGAAGTATCATCATATTAAAAGCGATCTTCTGTCTATTGACCTAAACTCCAAGCAGTTATACCAGACAAGGTCTGAGTTCAGCTCCTATTAAGGAAGATGTGCCACTAGTTCAAAAAAAGAAAGTGGCAGAGCGGATTCAATCACAGCTGATACGAGAACTCATAGACCAAGAGCTCCAACGGGGCTATCGGCGGATATTGCAAAGAGATCACCAGCAGTGGTTAGAAGAGCTGATACTTTCCCAAGAGCGGCTATGCCATTAATAGCTTCTACGGGGCTAGCAGTGCTTATGAACCATCAACAGGAGAGATTGGCTTCATTCTTACCAAGAGTAGACCCGAGAGCTGCAATAGTAATTAGGACTAGCCCACTTCGATGATTCGAAATCGTCGAAGCCCCGAAAATGCCTTTTTTCGAAAAGTGAGTGAAGGAACCCGAGGGGACAACAGGAATTTTCAACCAAAAGGAGTAGGAGCATTCGACTGAAGAAGTTATGGCATCAGTAGCAAAGGACGAAGCAGTTCTTGCTCGACGTTTCAGAAGTGGAGTTTGGGAAGACGGTCTCACCGGGTTTTTACCTATTTCAGGATTCAGTTCAAGCAAAAGCACACTTTGAATCATAAGTTGACGTAGATACAAGAAGAGAAAAAGCAGCCATTTCATCCGCATCTGTTGTCGGAATAACTGCTTTTGGTGGTACGGGCATATGGGTTAAGGAAGCGAGTGATCCTCGGGGAAGTTAAACAAAAAAAGCTCTTCACAAGAGGAGCAAAAAGAAGAAGAATTGTCGGCATATCCGCACCCGGCTCAGCTCAAGGTGCAATACAAGCAAAATGAGAAGAGCAGGCGAAAGCAATGGAGGATCCCCAGTGACATCCGTGAGTCAACGAGTTAGGAGCTCAGACCGGGTAGAAAGGGAATATAAGAAGCTGCATCCTTTTGAATGAGTTTCAGTTGGAAGAGGAGGCATGCATCGTATAATAAGATGGCATCAAATGCAAGAGGGAATCCCACTGTGAGGGAGCTAGCTACTTCTTTCATACCAGGAAATATAAGTATAAGATGGAGAGAATACGATCTTTGACACATATATGCCGATAGGAGGATGCTAGTGAGTTGTTAAGGAACTTCTTTCTCTAAGACTAAGACTGCCCCTTGCTATTGGTAACAGTCTTTAGACCCTTACTCCGCTTATCTCTCAAAAGAAGTTGCTTGGAGGGCCGGCCCATCTTTGTTTCCTACCTCGGATCAAAATCTTTATCTAAAAGATCCGTCCATTGACCCTTGCTTTCGACTCTCGTGAGAGGGCCGGGCCAGACTGGACTTTGCTACCAGACAGAAAGCTCTTCTCTTTCTTTTTTTTTTTCACTTGTTGGCCAGACTGGAGAATTTTGAGTTTATAGGTCGTACGTCTGAAAGAGTTCATCGTACAATTTCGGCGATTACAAAAGGAGTTCCTCTCCCTCTCTGTTTTTTGACTTCCGTCGTTCAGGAAGAACGACTTCGCCTAATTCTCATAATCCCGGCCCCCCCACTAAGCAATTACGTTACGACCACTGAACAAACTTGGTTGACGAACATGGTTTATGCGCCGCTAATGTAGCGGCTTGCCGAGCATTTGACAAACTCACACCATCCATTTCAAATAGAATTTGTCCCGTAGAAACACGAGCAATCCAACCCGTAGGATTTCCTTTTCCTCTTCCCATTCTTATTTCTGTAGGTTTCCCGGTAATAGGGAGATCTGCGAGAACTCTTACCCATATCTTACCATTTCTTCGGAATTGTCCGATTATAGCCCGACGCGCTGCTTCAATGGCTCGATATGAAAGACGACCAGCTTTACAACTTTTAGTGCCATATCTTCCAAAACCAAGTTGTGTACCGTCTGGTTTGCAACCCCTACTACATCTGCCTTTACGATTTTTACTATATTTTGTACGTTTCGGATATAGCACGTCCCCCCTTTTTAGGTTGGGGAGATTTCGCTATCTCCGGGCGGGGCGCACCTTAAGTTCCGGAAAAAAGGTCCTTTTTTTCATCGAAAGAGGAAGTCCATTATTCCAAACCGAGCTCACATCTCCTTCATCGTCGTTGGTCCTTCTTTCGTAGTGGTCTTTGTATAGTGTTAAAGCTAACCCCTGCCTGCACGAGAGGGCCTTCACTTAGCTTAGTAAGCTCGCCCGCTTAAAGTTAACGGTCAACAAAGCCGGTACACACTTCACTTTATACTTAGTCAATTTTGATAAAGTGAAGAGTCAGTATCGTACTTGCAAGTCCTAACTGTGGCATGTGAAAACTGTCCTTACCCGGCTTTCGGGGTGGACCCTTTCACTCTACTCTATGTTTATGTTCTTATATAATATACGCCATCGATTGAAGCAAGCTCCTCCCATGCTTCCTTTTCCATCGTTCAGTACTTTCTTCATCATCCACTATGGTTGAGCTATATGCTTAACACATGCAAGTAGGACCTTCTTTTCGCCGAGAGAAGATGCAACAGGACTTAAAATCCTGGTTCTGGAGCAAGGGACTCAAAATCCTTCTTGCTTCGAAGTCAGTGGCCCAACATTTGTTAAACCCCCTTTTCTCGGGCGATAGGGCTTCCTCTTTTTATTCTTTCTGAGTTGTACCGGTCCACCCCCCATGCGGATTCTTCCCCGCTCCCCCGGAGTGGGAAAGCACGGAGATCGCGCATCGGCTCTGAGATATTCCTTTACCATTTTTCCGCTCCAGGTAAAGAAGCAGAATTCGTTATCGGAGAATCCTCAGCCAACTAGCCTGAGCATGCTCTCTAACATCACATACGATATTCTTGGTCTGAAGAGAAGAAAGCTCCCCTAGCCACGAGCAAAGCAGACCACGGGCATGAAGGAGGTAATCAATGGCATTCAGATCAGGCATGAAGGAAGTAGGGTAAGGCATGATTCGGAAAAGAGTATTTAAGTAAGCATTAAGCTTTTTCATAAGGTTTTTTCTTCCTCTACCTTCTCTTGCTATTGGATTGGAGAGAGAGAGAAGGCCAAGTAAAGAAGTGATTAAGAGCACTTTCGAAGTAAGCATTCGGCTTTGGTTTGGGAAAGATCAGATTCCATATCTGATCTGGATTCTAAGCCTCATCTCCTGCCGTAAGCGCTCTTGCACGAGTCCTGTATCACTACAGGAACAGGAAGTACGAGCAGAAAGAAGTAGTCACTCTTCGCCTTTCAAGATATTGCGTATAATAGATAGAGAGAGCCAGTCTCTTTTCTTTCACCTGCGGACCTTTCTGGAACAACTCTAAATGTTCCCTTTGGGCGAGTTCTCCTACTTTATTTTATGTCGAGGGAAATGCTTAGTCGATCCTCACCTCTGCGTGCTATTGAAAGTGCATAGATCAAGAGATTAGCAATTGCTGCTGACTTTCTCTTTGCTACTTTAGTTGGGGTTCCCCCTACTCAATCTGTAATGGGATCTACCCGTGCTTCGCTCACTCTATATGCGATTGGAAATAAGTCCGGGTGCCTTTCCTGCACACCTTTGCCTTATATGTTTGAGTCTCTGTCCAACCTCTGCCTACGAGGAAAATTGCTGCGCAGAGCCTTTTAATTATAATTAACTAAGTTCTTTGTTAAAGTAAAGTCGCATCCATGGCATGCGCCTAATCCGCTCTTACAGATAGAGATCTGCTCCTCAAGTGCAAGATTCGCTGCTAATTGCATTGGAATTTCCGGGACTATGCTTAGTAAGCGCTTTTAGTCATCTGTTTGCGGCGAATCCAAGAAGTAACTAGGAGAAGAAAGACAAGCAATACAGGGTCTTCAAGGAAGAGGTTGTTGCCCCGGTAGATATAAGAAGTTTGCAGGGAACCCTAGATGGAATGAAACTATTCAACGTTGATGTTGATCTACTTGCTTGTACGATTGGATTTGTGTGAAGTCTACCTATAGCTAATGAAGTCATCCTTGCTTGAAGGAAAGAGGGGAAATCCGGATTATTGACTTTAGACTTTGAAGTAGGCGAATCCGCTGCTCCTGCTCTGGACTAAGGGGCGAAGCGGCTCGACGTCAGGAGAGGGGTAGAAGGCTAGAGGCCACAGAATAAGTGGTAATTCGTTAAAAGCACGGATCGAACGAGAAGGATGGGATTGGGTTCAGTTAAGGTAACCTAGAGGGTGAAAGCTAGATAGAGAAATATCTTTTCGAGTTAGGAAAAAGCTAGAAATAGAACTCAACTGACTTTCTCTAGGAATTCCCAAGCGTTAGCGAAGAAAGAAGCCTCTACAGCTAGGGAGGAAAAAGAAGTTCTTATAGACTTTTTGAATCCTTCTTTCAATATTCGTTAGAGCCTGGGCTTCACCCCTCATTGCTTGTTCGACAGCTAAGACTTCACCGGTGCTAGCAAAGATCTATTTGATTTGGAAGTTCTTTTCTTTGCGGCCCCAATCCAAAATATCTTAAGTATGTAGAGTAGATTTTTTGAACCCATGCTTCGATCACTTCTCTACACTGCTGACTTTACTCAACAAGTGAGCGATAGATCGAGTGCTTCTTTAGGGTTTGATCCCCGTTTACCTAGCGATACAGCCCATCACTAAGCTCATTTCCTGGAAAAGTAGTATCCCGAGGCTAAGACTCCGTTACCGAAGGAAGAAAGCTACTCAAAGAAGAGAGCTGGTCTAGGAGGCATGTTAAGTCAGCTGGTTCTAGGTCTAAAGCTAGTGTAAAATCTTCTCGTCCTTAAGCCTTAAAAGAAAAGTGCTTACGCCTTACCTGGAGTTGAAGTTGGGAAAGCCTAGACTTACTTGCTACGTAAATAGCCCTTTCTTGGCTTGGCATAACGAAATGAAAAAGCTCAATCCCAACTCTTTCTCTTTGTGCCAAAGAGCTTCTTCTTGCATAGGATTTGTCCAAGGTTATCCGGCAAAGAGCTTCTTCTAGAACATCTATCCCATCTCCTTTTACTTTGATAGGTGAGAGCTTGAAGTTGCTTGCCTTCTTGTTGGAATCAGACTGATTGTCAGGAATGAAATTCCATCCCCGACAGAAGTCACTCTTTTGTTTGACAGAATAGCTTGTTAGCAATGACCATTAAAGGAGCTCGGGAATCATGTTCCACCAAAACTCAATCGCCGCTAGTCTCTAAATGGTTTAAGGCTTATTTCAAGCCGAATGCTTGAGGTCGCCCGCTTTTTAGAATCAAGTCCCCGAGGTAAACTTTCTAGATTACCATTCTCAGTCCCATTAGTCCCTGACTCTGTCAAGCCATCAGAATCAGATAAGAAAGAAGGAGGAAATGGGGTTCCATGTGTAAGCACCCTTGCCGTATCGGATAAGGCCTAAGCTGTCCCATATCATAAATCAGTTTGGGCTCGCTTTCAGCTCAACAAGTCTATGTAAGCCTTCATTCCTATCCACTTTTAAGTAAAGCACGGGTCTTGGAGGGCCCCGTACGCTTATTGCTTTTCCTTTTGGATGCCCATTGCGCTATCGCTTAAGGTACCTTGTCTTAGGGTTTACCTCACGTTTTTCTATTACGAAAGCCGCATCAATTCCTTCTCTTGGTTTTGTTATTGAAGTTTCTCCCGGTCTTGCTCGTTCACTTTCTATTAATGCCGGGTCTATCCCCACTGGCATCTCGCTTTTTGTTTCAGGCCGCTGGAACACTATTCCTTTATCCTTAAAAACTGCTTTTCGAAGCAATTCATTCCTTCTTTCTCTTTCTTGCCTCAGCGAGTGAAGCTGCTCCCCTTACTTAAGCAATTCCTTCCTTTTCCGTCTTCGTTGAGTGAGGAGCGATGTCAAGTCTTTTTATTGTTCTGTGAGTGAATGGAAGTGTGGTTGTAACTGCTTTACCGGCGTGAGTAATCATTCCAAGCCCTGGAAGTCTTCCTACCAGTCTTATTCTATTCCGGTAGTCCCTAAAGTGGTAAGGTAAGAGAGATGCCAAAGATGAAAGGAAGGAGAGGTCATCCAAGCCTATTCCATCGAGACGGATTTAGGACTTAGGACTGACGGATAGACTGAGTCAAGCACTACAAGAATTAGCACAAGGATTAGTGCCGGAAAGGTTGATACGATTGATTCGCTTGCCTCGAAGACTGGCATTAGGCCCCTACTGATGATAATGATAGGATTGATTCGAAGCAAGAGGTCCCTTTTCCGCTACGGGAGATGCTAGAAGGGAAGAAGCCATCGGGGGCTCTTACTATTACACAGGCTAGCAGACAACCGGAAAGCTATTCGCTTGTAACAACCAAAAAGCAGTAAGCCTTCCTTCCTACAAATCTCCTCATAGCGCTGCATTTTTGGTTAGTATGATAGTTGTAGCTCTTTCTTTGACTTCCGCAGCCGCGGGGGTTGACCTTTCATCAGTGGGGGTTTCGAAGTTGGGATGTTTTTTCCGTCGACGCCCCCGCGTGTCGATCTCCTCATTCACTGGCATTGTTGATTGGGCTGGTTCAGTAGAGGACAGGAGATCAACCTCAGGATGGTGTGCATTTGTTAGGGGGTGTCCTGGAAAAGTAAAAAGCAATCAGTGGTGGCAACTATAGTGGGTGCAGAAGCTGAGTATAGGGCCAGGGCACAAGGTATGTGCGAAGGATTATGGATCAAGTCTCTCTTGGAAGAGGTTGGCGAGGTGGTAGAAGTACCCATGAGGCTATACTGTGATAACCAAGCCGCTATACATATTGCCAACAATCCACTTTCTCATAATAGGACTAAACACATTGAGGTGGATTGCCACTTCATTAAGAGAAAAGATTGAGTCCCATATCACACCACATGTTGCTTTCCGTAACCAATTAGCCAATGTATTTACTAAAGCACTCTCAAGGGATAGACTGATCGAGCTAGTAATGTGCAAGTTGGGCATGATTAACATCTATGCTCCAACGGTAGTGTTTAGTAGGGATATACTAGTATACTTTTGAAACTTGTATAATCCTTTTTTTTTTTAATGTCATTTTTTACCTAATAGAATGAAGGAGGGCTTCATTCTTGAGCCCTAATTTTATCATCCTTTCTCTTCTACCATCTTCTTTTTCCTTTTCTCTCTCTCTCTTTCTCCTCTATTCTCCTTTCATCTCTCAATTCGGAATTAACAGAGCCTAAGTTTACTTTCTTTAGAACGAGGACTTTTTCAAAGAGGAATGAGATTTGTTTGGGAATAGAATCTGGACTTTATGAAACATGTGGTTGACTATCGGTGGCTGAACAAAAGACGTATGACTTGAGAAAGTAAGATCCCCCCTCTGTTGTCGGGAAAAGGAGCTCTAATGGTACTTTAGAATAAGAATAATGGGTACTATTAGGAGTAGGAGAATGCAAATAATAGGTCCTTTTCGCCAAATCCAGGTTTTGAGTTTACTTCTAGTTCTGGACCGATGGGAACTCCTACTCATAAACGAGTAGCTTCTTAGCTTCCAACTTATAACACCTTTTGGGTTTTGGGACTTGAAGCCAAGTAAAGGCAGCTTGCTGTTGAGTTATAGTCTTTTCTTTACTTTAAGATATGAGACTTAGGCGAGGCGGAGAACCTCAGTTAAACAAACTAGTAATCTAATCAGTCATCTAATCTTAGGCTTCGTTACTTGACTTATCAGCCAGCAAGTAAACTACCTTAATCCCCTGAAGTAAGGATTTGGCAGGAGCAAGAGTAACTGTAGTTGCTACGGCCAGGGGAGCTAGTCTCGTAACTGCGGGCAGTTCGAGTTCTTTACAAGACAGATGGGAACTGTAGCTAACAAGTGTGCCCTGAGGGGAATCCTATTTATACTCTTTCTACTATATTATATTGGCAGGACGGGTGCCAAGTTTTTAGTAGCTAGACAGCTAAGCCAGTAGTAGTTCAGTTCAGGTCAGGGCATGAAGCTACAGGTTTTATTTGCGGTCGTGAGACGGAGAGGTCAGAGGCAACTTGTTATATAGGTAGTCGTGCGTCTTAATAGATCTTCTTCTATACTAGTAGTAGCAGTAGTGGGTGAAATCGGTTTCTTAGGTAAGGTTTAGTTTCTTTATTAGAAGGATAAGCACGGTTATTGCTGTTTGTCCACTATTCTATTTCCTTCTCGCAGCCGAGGTAGGCTGAAAACTTGCTCGTTAGAAGTAGTTAACGAACGGAAAACGGAAATAAGGCCATGTCTATAAGTGAAGATTGGATGGATGCCCGCTCTCCTTGGGTATGCTTTAAAAAGGGCTGTTTTCATGCGTGCTGGTGTTCGTAGTCTCTTGCTTTTTCTGTTCTCGTCGGGGAAGGCGGGATTGGCGCATCTACAAGTTGAGAGTGTGCTCGGGCAAATGGGCTAACCAGAACTACTAGTAACGGGATTTGCCTGCAATACGAGTAAGGGGAATGGAACTCTTGTTTGAGAACTTTAGCTACGGACTTAGGTTAGCTAGCTCAGCTTCTCCTATGGCTATTTGGATTAAGGAACTGGGGTAATGCGAAGACAAAGAATAATAATAATGGTGAGTCGCGCGAAAGCCGTTCCAAAGCTTTTAGGCCACCCTTCAGGCCTTTCCAACCTGTTGTGTGTGAGTTTTTTTATTTTTAAGCAATATGTCCAGTCTATTTAAGGACACGTGGCATAGCGATCTCTCACCAAAGTGATTTTACATACACCACGTCTCGACCTGTTCGTCCCAGCGGAACGAACTAAGGCGTGCTTTGGGCTTCCCGACCCCTCTTTCCCCCTTTCCTGTTTAGGAAGATAGCAGCCATTTCAATAGCTGCGAGAAAGAGTGGCCTCCGCCGATCTTATTCTTAAGTTTGTGCCATCATCTGACCAACTGCCCTCTATTCTGACTAGAACAAGGGCTATCTTCTCTTCGCTTTCAGTAATTGAAAGACAAGCGTGATTTCACCCCTGAAGCTTGAAGGAGAGTGTGAGATTATATAACACTATTATTTATTTGCTTTTTTCAATATTAACCAAAAAAAAAGGCAATTATTGTATTCTTCTCTCATTAGAACAAGAGAAGAGAGAAAGACAGGGAATGAAAATGAAATTGGGTAAAGCTGTATAGAAAAGTTTTTTTTTCTGCAGAAAGAAAAATGATTGTTTTCCCGGAAATGTGGAGGAGGGTAATGTTGATAAGAAGTTGATCTAGTGGCAAAAGACTAAGAGCGGATACTCTCACGGTAAGAGCTCCTTCTGAAACAACTTCCTATTCTAATTCAATCTCGGACATTAAGATTAAGTCAGTTCAGTTACTTGCCTTAGGGCAATCGGAGTTCAGTGAGAAGGATTTGATTAACTTAGGGTACTAGCTTCACTAACGATGTAAAAGAGCTCCCTCTTGCAAGCAAGTCCTTCTTGCTAAGACCGGTAATGCCTTCAAACAATCCCATCGCCTAGAGCACCTTCTGAAGCCCTTATTCGTCACAACAGCGGACCATTCCCTCACAGCTGAGTGAGATGCTCCCATCTTGATCTCTTTTTTCCAGCCTTCTTTTACCGAGGACTGCTTAATGAGTAAGCACTGTTTGCCGTTTTCGAATTACAGCCACTCCTTCCTCTTTCTTCCCACTACGCGGTAAGAGTGCTGCAAGGTAGGCGGGAATGCAATGAGTAACCCGAAGCCGACTTAGCTACCGTTATTTCCTGCCTTTCGTCGAGTGGATCTTGTGTCACTTTCCCACTTTCCTTGTTCATATGCCTCTAACCTCAGACTCCGCTACTTTGAGTTCTTAGTCGAGACTCTTTCTTTCACTCCTGCAACTCGAGAAAGTTGAAGTTACTTCCTAACTATGAGCTTTTTTCCTCTCACTTAGGGAATGATTGGCATTGGCCCTTCCCACCTTTTAGGTCTCGGTCGAGCTACTTTCGTTCCTCTACCATTTGTTGCCCTAAATGACTTTGAAAAAATTATTGACTTTCTCTCCTTTCACGTCACGGGTGACTCTTCTGTTCCTTGCTATTGGTAGGCTATTCAGGCTAACGATTGATCCAATTAAGACTTTACCGCGGAGGAATTCATTCTTCTCAATCTCTTCTTTCTAAGAAGTCTCTTGTGCCTTCCTTGCAGAACAAATCACGTACTGTATATAGACCTAGACAGCAGCTCCCGCTAATGCAATTCTTTTGTAGCAGCGCCGGCACCCATTGATTTGTGCCCCTATAAGATAAGATCTCGGTTTGAGAAGGATTTTGACGATTCATTCACTAGGAAAGGGATTCCTATTGAGCTTGACTTTATAAAGATTGAAAAACTCTTTGTGGTCGAAGGTCATTTTAATTGAGTCAACAAGCTTACCTTTGCTTGAAAAAGCTAGATAGACTACCACCCTATGTATCGATGTATCGATCGGTTTTTTTCCTGGGCTGATTCAGTCGCTAAGCGCTAAGCAGCAGTCGAAGTCTCTGGACAATCACTGGCTGTATGAACTCGTCCATTAAAGGAATTCCAAAATAGACTTTTTACCGCGCATCGAGAAGGAGGAAGACCATGATATCGGTCTTAGTCCCACCTATCCGTAAAAGGAATAACGCTATGCCCTCTGTCAAAAAGTCCTCTATAATCTGGGTCTCCAATCAATAAAGGTCTAGCTCTATCCATCCCCTAGTGGCAAACCTTATGAACCAGTTCTCATTATGGGGTATCAGATCGAAAAAGTTTTCACTCATCTAGCGAATGTTCTATCTCACCATGGGCGAAAGTACCTCTTTTTGACCCTTTCCCTAATAAAAAGTTATTTGAGGCAGAGTCTGAATCGAGTATCTTAGTGATGGTATATAACAGAAGAAGATTCGGGATTTTTTCTAGTGCCATCTGTATGAACAAGATCAAGCGAGTTTTCTATTATCAACTTTGAGTACATTTCTCCTAAGGGAAGTGGTAATGGTGGCAATTGTTCTTGGGTTCTTTAAAAATTCCTTCTTGGACGATTAACAATCTAGTTACTTTGTTGGTCATTTGGTTGGTTTTGTTGGTTGGTAGGATAATATTTAGTGAAGTTTACACTTGCAACTTGTTGTGTAGGTATTTGGAAGTTATAATGATAGTAATTTTTTTTCTTACCCTTATACCCTCATTCCACGTTGTTCACCTCGGAATCCTTCTTTTTCCCAGTAAAGCATTCTCGGTAAACTCTAACATTCTCCCCATTCTTATTACTTGTTCTATCCTCTTAACGATAGTTACAGCATCATAGAAATGTTGAGCTAAACTACCTGCTAAGTGTTTAAAGTAAGGAGATTTAAAAGTGTTGAAAAATAGAGTGACAATTTCTTTTTCTAACAAAGAGAGTTGCACATGAGATGCTTTTTCACACCATCTCAAAGCGTATTCTCTTACAGTCTCTTTGCTGCCCTTCTCTATGACTAACAAGCTTGACCTGTCGGGGCTACCTCCATGTTGAATTTATACTACTCCGCAAAAGCTTTTACCAAATCTTTCCACTTTCTGATCTTTGTATTATCTAGCCTTATATACCAGCTTAGTGTCAATCCAAAAGGACTATCTTGAAAGAAATGGATAAGAAGCTTCTCATCATTCACCACTTCTATCATCTTATTGCAGTAAGATTCAAGATGAGTAACTAGGCATTCAAATTCAGTATACTTGATGAATTCGGGTACCCTAAATTCTTTGGGTACAACTATATTTGAAACTAAACACATCTTTGCAGCATGAACAGGATCATATAAGTCTGCCCCTTCGACTACCCTCAATCTTTCTTCCAGAGCGGTCAATTTATAATAATTAACATGTAATTTGATCCTATATGAGTCATTAGTTCTCAACTTTACAGTAATCGGCACTTGTGCTGGTGGAACATTGGTAGTGAACTCTTGTTCAAATGAAGAGGGATTTACCCTTAAATTTTGAGATGTGAATACAAAAAGAGCTACTAGCATAGATACAAATGGAGTTGCAATTGCTGGTTGAGCAGAGGTATCCTCCCCAGACTTAGATACTAGGGTCTACTCAAGTAGACTTATAAGTTGTGTAATATTATTTTTCATGCATTCCAACTCCCTTTTATAATGAGCCTCTAGATGTGCTCTTTCTTCTTTCTCCATTATCTTCCTTCGTAGTCGAGTGTAATGAATTTTATGGTCTTTTGAAGGACCTATAATTCAACCTGAATGAATGTAAGTAAAATGAATAAAATGCATAAATGGATGCAAAATGCCATATGGATGATGTATGCTTGTTATTTGTTTCAAGTTTTCCTTCAACTTATGATGAGGAACAAACCAGATCAAATTCTCTTAAGAAAGTTCTCACTAAGGACTCCAAACCTATAGGAAATTGAACTGATTTAGGGGAGAAATTTGATGTTATAAATCAGAATGTAATAAACATTTCTCATGATGAAAAGATGATGAAATTGTCTTTTATTAATTCACAATATTAGAATCACAACAAGTCAATCTTTCCAAAGCTTTGGATCGTTATATATTGAGATCTCGTTAATTCCATCTCTAATCAACCCAAAAAACTGATGGAATTCGTTTCTAGTTATTGGCTCACCATTTGCTATTTGTTAGGCTATGCCTTTTAATCCTAAAGCATAATTATTGGCATCATCTACTTGTACATGATAGCGCATAGCTTTAGAAGGCCAACATTTTGCTTCTCTTTCTGCATTTTCTTTTTTTAATGATAAGGTTTGTTCAATAGAAAGCAAATGGTCCACCTCTTCATCTAAATTGGCAATTACTATATCTTGATTTTAACACTATTCCTGAAGTGATTTTATAATTAAATGAAAGTAGACATCACTTTTAAAATATATTTTCAAGAGAAAGATTATCATTACTTGTATTTTTTTAATTTTCATTTAAATATTATAATATTTTAAGTTTATTTACAATTTATTCAAATGCTAGAATTATGTCCAAATTGTAAAAGGAAATAATTGGTATAATCTATATTTATTTTAAATTTATATATATATATATATATAAAAATGTGTCTTCATTCCTGAAAAGAGGAAGGTTATATTGTTATTTTTAAAAATGAGCATAACTTATATTTGAGAATTGATTTTCACCCCTGCATATGATGACGACATGAAAAAATGGATGTTGGAACACGTTGTTATTTTTTTATATATTTATTTTAGGTATTTTATAAAATAAAAAAATAAATACATGTATATAAAATTACCTATAGAAGTACCTAAAATTACTTGGATGTCACTGACTAGGAAAAAGACTGAAATACCCCTAGATTTCTCATAAAATTATGAATTGACCTAGTGGCGCGTGTAGTCCACACGCATCCACTGTTGGCAGGAGACAAAATTATTTGGCCAGATCTAGAGGAGAGGATTCTGATGATGGTGAACTTACTCGCCGTTTATAGATGATGAGAGAGAATCGACCGTTTGAAGCTTCGGTTGGCCAAACTTTTTGAGGCCTTATTCCAGCCCTATCCTTCATCTTCGGCGATGAATATCGCCTGAGGTTTCTCGTGAGAAGTAGGGGAATGTTTCTGTGGTATTCCGGTGTCTTTAGGTGGCCGGAGTTGGGAGATCGGTGTAGAGAGAGAGAGTCGCCGAGGAGAGAGAGGTAATGGCAACACTATTGTGTCGATGCATGTATGTAACTTCGGTGGACACGAATATGTTGGGTCGCTAGATCCATTATGAAGTGATCTGACGGCTATGCTTATGTTGATATGAAAATTGAGCAACGGTCTTGATTTCCCGATCTTTGTTGCAATATGGTGAGATACACCAACAACTTGATATATTTGTTGAGCATGGCACAACAATATCAAAAAATAAATTATTTTAAGTGCTGAAAAGAATTTATGTTTTATATTAAGCTATATTATATCCTATCAAATTCACAAGGAAAAACTAAAAAACATATGAATAGTATTACTATTCATATTTCCTCTTTCTTTCTTTTATGTGAAAAGTTTTCAATTCATTTTATATCCAGTGGCCAGGAGACAAGTATTTATGTTTAACAAAAAAATAAATTATATATTATTAATTTTTTTTATTATATATAATAATAAATATATATACAAGTAAAACTAAAAACTTAAATTAGCATTAAAAACCGCATGTTTCAACAGCTTTGTTTTCTAAAAAATTAATTTCAATAGCTGAAAAATATTTTTTAACTAATATTAACTTGATGGATCAAGTTTTGATCAAAAATAATTATTTTGACTTAAAATGACCTAAAACTCTTTTTTTGTTCTCATCGATATGATTTGACTGATATTGACTTGTTGAACTGAGTTTTAACCACAAATAACAGTTTTGATCCAAAACAACATGAAATTTATTTTTTAACCCGGTCAACATAGTTTGACTTATATTGACCATGTAAACTCGTTTTTTATGGAAAAAGGTAGTTATCCCGAGAAAAATATATTTTTGAATTTTAAATTTTTCCTTAATTTTTTTGGATTTTTATAAATAAAAATAGAAATAAAATAACATTCAAGAACATTTTGGAGAATTCAAAATTGGGTTATTACAATTATGATGAACATTCATTTTATTTTTCTATATTCTATATTCTGTTATCATTTGTTTTGCTTATTTTGAAATAAAAATTTTTGAACTTAATACACTATAATATTTAATAGTTTTATCCAAAAAAAATTTTCTATCAGTACAAAATTACTATTATGTTGATGAAAATTTTACTAAATAATTTATTGACAGAATTCATTTATCAGTATATTGTTTATCAGTAATTTTATAATTTATCACTAATTCTATCGGTAAAAAATTTTTACTAACCTAAATCACCAAAATGTTTCTTATTTATTAAAAAATATATTGAAAATGGGGTAAAATATGAGTGATAACATTTCTAATAAAAGCTAGTTATCTAGAGTTTGTCAATGAATTTTTCTATTAAAATTAGTGAAATTGTACAGCTGGGTTCAAATTAATTTATCTAGCTAGTTAAAACGTATTATATTCTAAGAGTTTGCTATTAATATATTAAAATTGTGATCAAATAGTCTTAACTTTCGTAATCTTATTACAAAAATTGATTTATAAATTTTGTAATAAAAATCATTTTTATATGATTTTAATAAAACTCGTTAACAATTATCATTAACACAAAAAAAAAAAAAGACAACCATATAGATTCACTCTAGTTTCGAGAGTGTTTATTATATTTCAAGATATTGTTACCAAGCTCTTCAAGAACATGTTCAGATAACATGTTTTTGTATTAACGTGTTTGCTCCCATGTTTATTAAAATTGCATTCAAGTAGCTTCAATTCATTACCCCGTTCGATAACATGACAAGATTTCCAAGATTATCACAAAGCTTTAAAAATGACAATGACAATATTTCCAAGAATATCAAAAAAAAAATTTAAGATAAACTAATTGTGGCATTTGCAGTAATGTTTTTTTAAATTTTTGGAATATATCAATAGAGTTGTGTCGTCACTAACTTTATCAATAATATTTTAAAAATATTATTTAAAAAAATATTGAATAGAATTAGAAAAATATAGCAATTGCATTTTCAGTAATTTTTTTCCAATTCTCTGTAATGTAATTATGATGTTGTGTTGTTGGTAACCTCATTGGTTGCCTCCAACTATAAATCCAGATCAATATCCAGATAGATCGAAGGATCATCCTTGTATATATCCTTCAACCGGTTGTTATATGTATTTTGAAAAAAAAAATATCAAATTCAAGAAAATAATAACTTAAGAAAAAAAATTCAAAACCAACATACTACAAAGTATTGACCTCAGCTATCAACAAATCGTTGCACCCTTTTTTGGTGATCCTCACTTCAAACATGTGTTTTAATAAAAAGCTTCATCAGACTTGGCTCGCATCCAAGATCTGTAGGTTGGGATAAAAGAATATTGTCAGTTAAATATATTTATAAGAAATAACTAATAAAAAATAGATGTAATAAAAACAATCTTATAATTCCCTTCACACGTGAAAGAATGGAACGGAGCCGCTGGTGTGCATGGTAACAGAATTGTAAACATGTTGGTTTTGTTATCTATATCGAATTGTGACTGTTGAGTGAAATGCGCAGATATCACATACTAAATGTATTCCTTCCATATAGCCTCTAAGACATATGACGATCTGAAATCCTTCAAAACAACCACGTCATTCTAATTTGGAAGCTCTTTTTTTTTTGCATATTTTTTTACATTTTTTTGCAATTAGTATAAAAAATATATCCATATTGGCTTTCTTTTGCAACCTATATGATACAAATTAATTATCAATAATTGAAAATCTGAATTCGAATTTATTGAGCTACAGGGTAATTTTTCCAAACCCTAATTGTAATATTATTATTAGCTCTCTCCCATTCTAATTCAAGAAAATTGTGCATTATCAACCATATTAAGCTTAATTCCAAAAATTGAGTTTAGAACTCCTTACTTGAGGGAAATATGAGTTTTACTTCACAATTGATTGAAAAATCTTGGCTCTTTTCTTCTTGCATGCAGCCGGCCACTCCCACTTTTTTCCTTACAATTTCCACACTTGTTTCTTGCCATTTGTCTTATTAAATGATGTTTTTCTCTTGCACTCTTATCTAAGACTAGTAAAATTTATTAAATCTTGGTGTTTTCTCTTCCAAATTTGATGAAAAAAATCTAAAAATCTCCCCCCTGTTAGTGTGTGCTGGTATTATGAATGAGAAGAAATAAGGTATTTATAGTTCCATTTCTTCTCAATTTCACTTTGACCCCATTTCGATTCTTTTTCACAATTTGAGTCACCTCTTTAAGTCTTTCATAATTAATTAGCCTTTTGTATTTGTATTATTTTTATATTTATTAAGATTTTAAATTTAATAAATCACCCCCCCCCCCGCAAGGAGGTCACAACAAATGGTAATAGCTTTTGATTGAATTAAGTTAAGATATTAAGTTAAATGAGAGCCTCGTTAGTTTTCTAGATGAATTATAAATATGTTTGAAACTTAAACAGCAATTGGAAATAATCTTGAATTTGGTTTTAACCTAAAAAGACGGAGTCATTTGAGCTTCTGGGTAGAATTGAAAAATACCAACCACATATTTATAGATGGGAGCTGAATCACAAACTTATAAATCAAACAATTTTTTTCTCTTTAGTGATTGATTAATTAGGATTAGATGGAATGATATTTGATGGGAAATTAGATGCTTCATTAGTAGATAATGCATGCATGCATACATACTTACATATACATATACATCACAATTTAAGTATATATATATTTTTTTAAGATGATTACGAATCTTTTTTAACGTGATTTTATTAAGTGGAGAAATTACCATTTTTAGCTAGTTAAAATAAATTAATAAATGCTCAATATAAATTAAAAGAAAAATAGCAATTTCTTTTTATTTCAAACAAGTTTGATAGTAATACAAGGTTAAAATAATTTCTTTTTATATTTAGTTATGTCTTTGTCTATCATCAACCAAATAAAATAAGAAGATATTCACTTCATCTAATATATCATTAGCTAGCAAATATATACAACTCCCACGGTGTCTTCTATTTTATCTCATTCTCTTTATCCCAACTATCTTCTATTTCATCTTGTTCCCATTCCCTAAAAGATCTTCTCCATCTAAGCTTTTACCTCCATGTGTTATCCTGACCGTTCACCCATCTCACCTCCAAAACAAAGTTTATTATAAGCATATAGAGAGCTGCATGCTCTTGAGATAGTTCTAGAATCTCAAAATAATTCACAAGTAAAAATATCTAAAACAAAAATCATAATTAATCACATAAGAGAATATAAAAAATTTATTTAGTTCAACAAATTAGACAAACGTTGTGAATGAGATGATCGAAGAAATTAACAAACAAAAAATCAAATTGTTTTCGACATTTCGAATACCTCACAAGATACTATAGGATAACAAAGTTAAAGCTCTTCCCTGAAACCTTCCTTTAACCAGTACCCTCCATTGCAAAATAACTTGATCCAAGACAGTTCATGAAACACTGCTAAAGTTCCCAGAAATCATGGCGATGAAGAAATAAATGAATCACATGTTCAGTTTCTGCTGCACAGAATGAACACAGAGTTTGGCTTTAATTGATTAAATTCTTTATATATATATATATATAACTAGAGGAATGTATTAAAAAAAGCCAAATTAAGGCGGGAGCAAGGAGATACACATCTGCAAGGGCACGCAGATATAAAAAGGAACAGGGCGAATAGGCCAACAAACCACAAGAAAAACAGAGCAACAGCCCTAGAAAGCAGGATTGCCTCCACAGAGAAACAGAGCTGCCATCAGCCCTAAATTTAATTGATTAAATTCCTTGGTAATAGAAATCTCCTTGTATGCAGCATCCTTCCTTGTAAGCGAAGACGTTGCAGAAGTACCAGAGAAAAATGAATGGCTAAAAAGTAACTAAAAATTATTGAAGATGAAAAGATGATTGGTCAGTGTATAACGTCGCGGCGAATATTCTTCTGTATCATATTCATTCTAAATCCAAAACATATTTTATATTTTCTTGTCTCCTTCAATATTTTTTAAGTTATATATATTTTTGGTGCTTAATTTCACATATATTCCTAGCCTAATCTAGTATGTTATTCTCTTTTTTTAGTTTATTTTTAATGCACTTTACTTGTTTCTCATCTTTTGATACAAGTAGCTGAATGAATGGCATTACGAAATGTTTCAAAGTTTCTACTTAAAATGTGATTTGCTGAAAAAATTGAGCTGACATCTCAAGCTTTCCATCAAGGTCAGGTTCATAAAAATCCAAGTTAGTTTGGGCTACCAAACATGAGTCCAAAGTCAGGGCTGGAAATCTCGAGTAAATTTTCTGCCTGAGCACTGAACCTTTAGAAGCCTATAACTTGAGCATCTCAAGTCCAAATTAAGCGATTGAAAAGCCGAAATTCATCTACACATTCAGGCATCCAGAGCTACAACTTTAATCAGAGCCGAAGTCCAAAAGAAGCCTCTCTCAGTCTGAAATGGAGCTGGACAGTAGCGTGGATGGAAACGGAAAGTCAGGTGTTGGCATCGGAAAGAGCACATGTGGAAAAGAGTGATTTATTGGAGAGTGCATCATGGTACTTTTAAAGGAGAGAATGAACGTGGCACATGGCTGAGGAATTAATTTGGTCTAAGGGCTGCCTCAAGTCCAGGGGATAAAAAAAATAAATTTAAAAGTTAAAAAAAGAACAGAGAAAATAAAGAATATAGAGGAGGCGTGACCTATTTGGATAGAGAGGTCACAATTGTAGGCGGCGTAGCTACCCCAGAATACATTTATGAAGGAGGTCAGGGGAGGGGGTTATGAAAAGCGTGGGACAGCAGAACAAAAAAAGGAGGACACTTTGATTTTGTGGAAAACATCAGCGCAAAAAAGGAGACATCGGGAAGAAAAGCAACTGTGGAGAAGGACAGTAGCAGCATGGGGAAGGTTTTGAAGAAACAGCTTTTACATTATTATTTTTTACAATGTACAACTAAAATCTCTATTGGGTTATTAAGGGGAGGTTGTCATGAACGCTAATTGAATAATTATTTGTCGCTTTACTGTTCGTGTCACTGCTTCAGCTAATTTTTTTTTCTTGGTCCTTCAAACTTCTACCTATTTTCGTTTTGGTCACAAAACTATATTTTTCTTCATATACATCCTTGCAAGTTCTATTAACACGTACGGTTCCATTTGCTGTTATCTACTTCGATTTTCATGTTCTCGCATGCATCATATATATTTAAATATTCCTACATCGAATTAAAAATCAATTTTTTTTAACCCGACTGATCACCCATAAACCGATTCTTGCCACAGCTAAGCGTCGGCAGCCAACTAGTTGCTATTCCACCTGCATGTTCTTCCTTTTCAAGCTAAGCGTGGGCATCTTTGGCTACACTTACTTAGTCCCTGTTTTTTAGAAAGCTTATAATTTAGTTCAAGTCAATAAAAGCTTAGCAGTAATTTGATACAAAAGCTCATGGCCAAGTTAAAGATGTTTATTTTGGATGTAATAAGTATTCATATTAATGTTCATCTCTCAAATCCATAATTCAATTGATCATATAAATAATTGTTGGTTACTTAAATAAAAATTTCATGATTGTCAAGCTAAGTAAATAAATTACTTAACCAGGGTTACGATAGGAGTTATTTGCCAAGATTGAATTACATATATAACAGTTTATAAATCATATTATGATATCTATCAACATATATAAAACTTGACAAGATAGAAGACTTCGTTAATCAATCTTAGGTTAAGACAATATTAAATCTAGTCTTAGAATATATTTGAAAGTGTGGTTGAACTGCACTTCTTAAAATATTTTTGAATTGTTATGATATCAAAAATAATTTTTAAAAAAATATTATTTTAATATATTTTCAATCAAAAAATATTTTAAAAAATAATCTCAAGCACATTCTCAAACAAATTAAAATATTAGTAATAAAATAACTTTTATATATTTTTCATGGTTAGTAGAATAGTAGTGGAATAATATTTTTAATATTTAAAAATTAAAAAATACTTTGTAGCTGTTTTGTATAAATTATAGAGTTAAGGACTCTTTTGTAGTTGGCAAAATACCTCACATTAATGTTAATAAATAATAACACAAGAAAGGACTAAAGTTAACTAAAATACGAGGAAGTTTCTTCACTTTTCAATGAACCATTACTTCTCCTGTACATGAATATAAATAATTTCGTTGACCGATTCATATTTCATTAATTACTAATTATTTGGAAGAAGATAGCGTATCCCTTCTCACTTTTACCATTCAGCTTCTCCCAATTTCATAGCTTCTCCCACTTTCATAACTCACAATTCATCCCACGGGGGATAGGTGTAAAGAGTGTACCGAATTAAGCAACAACATGTTGCATCCATAGTCTTACAGCTATTAATCACTTCCACTTAAGCTAATAATAATTTTTTTCTAAATTAAATATCAATATTTTTTATATGAATTGTAAATCCAGGGACAGTTTTGGGTTTTTCGATCAGAACTTTGGACTAAAATTAATAACAAAATAAGGACAAAAAATAATACAGCATTGACCGGAGATTTCACTCCAATTTTGACTAGAAATTAAAATTCTATCAAATTCTTTACTTTATTAGTGTTCATTTTCTTCTTCTTTTTCTTAACATATATCTTTTTCAACTGTTTAGAAAACTTTTATGTTACTCAATGACACACCTGCTTTCAACGTTTTACACTGCTAGGTTTTAATAATTATTGATTTGTTCCTTATAATTATTCAAAATATAGTATTAGAATTATCCAACGCTAGGTTTTAATAAATAATTAAAGACTCTCTCTTGAACCAAATCATAATATTAAAGAGTATAACTTTTTTGGATGAATTGTTAACGTAGGGACTGTTTTGGGTCCCTGACTTTGTTGATTTGATTTCAGTATATTATTTTACGAATTCTACTATTGCTGCCTTGCATTGACTAGAAATTTCACTTTCTACTTAACATGAATTAACATGAATTGAAAAACTATTATTGACTGAATTACTTTCAAGAGTATATGCATGAAGCAAGATAATTAGTGGTTGAATACAGATTATAACTAATTATTTGTTCCGATGAAGATTACAGAATTAAAATGAAATTACAGCTTCTCTCTCCATCGTCTTCCTCTGCTTTTGTCATGGCATCAACACATCAAGTACAGGTAAAGATACTCCATTAGCGACTACCTCGAAATTACGACTCCAAATTCCAGCTCAATATCGATTGCTGCTCAATATTTACCAATACCGCGCTTGAGAAATTTCCTTGCTTTTTTTCCTGCATGTGTTTCATTTTTATCTTTTATAATTATAATTATTGCATTGCTAATAATCTGGAAGAAATAATATTATTTATCTGAAAAAGGCTTGAAGCATTATAGATAATCTCTTATAGGAATCTCTTTATTAAATCATCAAAATATCAAAGTCTATTTCCAAATAAATACTATTACTACAGTTTTTTTAATATAAAAATAGAAACAACTAAATAGAAAAATTATTTTTTTTTAAATAAAAAACTAGAAAAGCCTGATAATATTATTAAATAAAAAATAAAATAGAAATTTAATTAACAATAATTTCTTATCTCCAATAACAATTTAGGTTTATCTTTAACACAAACCCTGTATTTTAAAATACTATTGTCAAAAACTCTATTACATATGAATCAAGACAACAGTAAAATAACTTTTACATATTTTCCAAGTTTTACACTGTCGAAGTTAATAAATAACAGTTTTACACTGCTTTAATAGATGGTTACAGTAGGAGTACAGAGAGAAGATCGGTTCAAGACAGGGGGCAGACGCTCAGTGAGCAGTGGCGGAGCTACGTTCATTTTACAGGGGAGGCCAAAATTAATATAATAATATATATATTATTAAAAAGTTTATTTATTTAAATTAAAAATATTAAAAAAAAAAATTAACATGTTTTGCAGGGGCCCTGGCCCCTGCTTGCCACCCCCTAGTTCCGCCCCTGTCAGTGAGGACATCCTCCAGCTGAAGTTCTTGCAACCGCCACGAACGGAACGCATTAGTGTTAACGCGTGGGACCTACTTGTTGCAACCACCACGAAATTACCACTCCAAATTCCAGCTCAATATTAAGATGAGAACAGTAATGGACTTTGGTAGCAGTAACGCGTGGACTCTGCAGTTGTTGTGGAAACTTTGCAAAGGATCTGGAGGAAGAAAAATGATTGCATTGCAAATAATTTGCAAGAGAGAATTCTTTCTCCGAATAGAAAAAATAATACAACTAAATATAAAAATTATTATTTTTTAAACAGAACAACTAGAAAAGCCTCATAATAATGAATAAAAAATAAAATAGAAAAATTATTCTTCTCAAGTTGATAAATTATAAAAGTTTAATAATACTAAATAGAAATAAAAAAATTTAAAATATTTGATAAAAACATTTATTAATCCAAAAGTTCTTATATCAAAACCTCACTTATCTGAAAAAAAAAAATATAGTGAGATTACATTATAATTTACATCAAAATCTCCAAAAGAAAAAAAAATGTTTTTAATAAATATAAAAAAGAATATGAAAATATAAGTAATATATTTCTAAGAACTTAATTACAATTACATTATAATTTTTTCTTTAAAATAATTTAAAATATAATATTAGAATTCGATAATGCTAGGTTTTAATAAGTAATTATTTATATTGTTAAAGAATCTCTTTGAACCAAATAATAAAAATATTTTATAACTCTTTTGAATGAATTGTTAATAGAGGGACTGTTATGTTGTCTATATAAAGAATACAATTAACCTCATTTCAATATCATAGCTTTGGAATTTCATAGCTAACTCTTTGTTATGTTGCTCCATTGGTAATTGATTGTGCCTTGATTTCTGCAGCTGCCATGACAGAGCCAGAGTCTTCTCGATCTAGACCAGAAGGGGCCTATGATGTCTTCTTGAGTTTTAGAGGAGAAGACACTCGCAAGACATTTACTGATCATCTATATGCTGCCTTAGATCAAGCAGGAATCCACACTTTTCGAGATGATGATGAACTTCCTAGAGGAGAAGAAATCTCCGAGCATCTCCTCAGGGCAATTCAAGAATCAAAGATATCCATAGTTGTCTTCTCAAAAGGATATGCTTCTTCTAGATGGTGTCTCAATGAACTTGTAGAGATTCTTAAGTGCAAAAATAGGAAACCCGGTCAGATTGTTCTTCCTATATTCTATGACATTGATCCTTCATATGTGAGGAAACAGAATGGCAGTTTTGCAGAAGCATTTGTTAAACATGAAGAGCATTTTGAAGAGAAGTTGGTGAAGGAGTGGAGAAAAGCTCTTGAGGAGGCTGGAAATCTATCTGGATGGAATCTCAATCATATGGCAGATGGGTATGCCTTTTTTCCTCCAAGATTCACTTGCACGCATTTATGGAGTCATTATACTTTACATTTTTCAATGTGAAACAATAAAATACTTAATTGACTCGCTATTAATGACTTGCTTTTGTCTACGAGCAGGCATGAAGCAAAATTTATCAAAGAGATTATCAAGGAAGTGTTGAATAAATTAGATCCCAAGTACTTGTATGTTCCTGAGCACCTAGTAGGTATGGATCGGCTTTCTCGCAATATTTTTTACTTTCTAAGTACTGCAACAGATGATGTACGCATTGTGGGCATACATGGGATGCCAGGAATAGGAAAGACGACTATAGCACAAGTTGTATTTAATCAACTCTGCGATGGATTCGAGGGAAGCTGTTTTCTCTCGGATATAAATGAAAGATCAAAACAATTCAATGGTCTGGCTCTTTTACAAAAGCAACTTCTTCATGATATTTTAAAACAAGATGTTGCTAACATCAATTGTGTCGATAGAGGAAAGGTTCTGGTCAAAGAGCGACTTCGTCGCAAAAGAGTTCTTCTTGTTGCTGATGATGTGGCTCATCTGGACCAGCGAAAAGCTTTGATGGGAGATCGAAGTTGGTTTGGTCCTGGAAGTAGAGTAATTATCACAACAAGAGATTCAAGTTTACTTCGTGAAGCAGATCAAAGATATCAGATCAAAGAACTGGAACCAGATGAGGCCCTTCAGCTTTTCAGCTGGCATGCCTTTAAGGACACCAAGCCAACAGAAGATTATATTGATCTTTCGAAGGATGTAGTTGATTACTGTGGGGGACTTCCTTTGGCTCTTCAGGTTATGGGTGCTTGTCTGTCCGGGAAAAACAGAGACGGTTGGAAATCTGTAATTGACAAGCTGAGAAGAATTCCAAACCACGATATTCAAGGAAAGCTTATGATAAGTTTTGACGCACTGGACGGTGAAGAACTACGAAATGCATTCCTTGATATCGCTTGCTTCTTTATTGATAGAAAGAAGGAGTATGTCGCAAAAGTGCTAGGAGCCCGTTGCGGTTACAATCCAGAAGTTGATTTGGAAACTCTCCACGAAAGGTCTCTGATTAAAGTATTGGGAGAGACGGTAACCATGCATGATCTATTACGAGACATGGGAAGGGAGATCGTTCGTGAATCGTCTCCAAAAGAACCTGGAAAGAGGACCAGAATTTGGAATCAAGAGGATGCATGGAATGTGCTTGAGCAGCAGAAGGTAAGAGCTCAATGCATACATGAAAGCATAGTCATGCGTATTTTCTAGTCAAACTTATTACGAATAATTGTATGAAAGTTGTATTGATTTTATTTTTTTAGGGTACGGAAGTTGTAGAGGGTCTTAAACTGGATGTCAGAGCATCAGAAGCTAAATCACTGAGCACAGGATCATTTGCAAATATGAAATGCTTAAATTTACTCCAAATCAACGGAGCACATCTCACCGGATCCTTCGAACTGCTTTCTAAAGAGTTGATGTGGATTTGTTGGCATGAATGTCCTTTGAAATATTTTCCATCAGATTTTACCTTGGACAATCTTGTTGTTCTTGACATGCAGTACAGTAACCTTAAAGAACTATGGAAGGGAAAAAAGGTTAGAAACATGCTGCAATCCCTAAAATTTCTCCAGAATGTAATTTATATTTACATGTTACGACTTCTTATGATTAATTTTAATTATTTTGCGCTCTATTATAACAGATTCTCAGCAGGTTAAAAACCCTTAATCTCAGTCATTCTCAGGACCTTATTAAAACACCAAACTTGCACAGTTCAAGTCTAGAGAAACTAATTCTGAAAGGTTGCTCGAGTTTAGTTGAGGTGCATCAATCAATTGGAAATTTGACGAGCCTCGTTTTCTTGAATCTGGAGGGATGTTGGAGTCTGAAGACTCTCCCTGAAAGCATTGGTAATGTAAAGTCTCTTGAATGTTTGAATATTTCTGGGTGTTCACAACTTGAGAAATTGCCAGAATGCATGGGTGATATCGAATCCTTAACCGAGCTGCTAGCTGATGGGATTGAAAATGATCAATTTCTCTCTTCAATTGGACAATTAAAGCATGTCAGAAGGTTATCATTGGGTGGATACAGTTCGGCTCCACCAGGTTCTTCTTTGATTTCAGGAGGTGTTTCGAATTGGAAACGTTGGCTGCCAACACTCATTGAATGGATATCAGTGAAATGTCTTGAGCTTTCTAATGGTGGTTTGTCTGATCGCGCAGCTAAGTGTGTTGATTTCAGTGGTTTGTCCTCTCTAGAAGTATTGGATCTATCAGGAAACAAATTCTCCAGCCTGCCTTCTGGGATCGGCTTCCTTCCCAAGCTAGAGATCTTGAGAGTCCATTTATGCGACAATCTTGTATCAATCCCAGATCTTCCCTCAAGTTTAGACACTTTGGTTGCATATCGTTGCAAATCATTGGAAAGAGTAAGAATACCAATCGAGTCAAAAGAAAAGCTACATATAAATCTAAATGAAAGTCATTCGTTAGAAGAGATTCAGGGCATTGATGGTCTAAGTAATAGTTTCTGGTATATTCATGTTGATGACCATAGGCATTCACCAAATAAGTTACAGAAGAGTGTTGTTGAGGTACTATTTCTTTCAGTCTCTCTTGCACAAGAAGAAACACACAATTGGCACATACATTGATTAATGTCTAAAATCCCAGTATTTCTTGAAATCAATATGTATTCAATATGTATACAGGCAAAATAATAATAATAATTATTATTTTATTTTAAAAAATAAATATCATCTTTAATAATATTTTTTTTCTTATTGAATCTAAAAAATTAAATATTATCTTTAATAATATTTTTGGTTAAATATTTAAAGTCTCATTGGTTTTATTTTTTATTTCTTGATTTATAATATATTTATACAGGAAATGTGCAACGGCCGTCACCGGTATTTTATTTCCCCCATTCCTGGTGAGATGCCAAATTGGATGAGCTACAGGGGAGAAGGATGCTCATTGTCATTCCATATACCTCCAGTCTTCCAAGGCTTAGTTCTTTGGGTTGTCTATCGACCACTTGAGAAGGATGTTCACATGATTATTAATATTATTATAAGAAATAAAAGCAATGGTATTCAATTGTTTGAAGATGGACGATGTGTATCTCGTAGGGAATGGATAAGATACATAAGTAGAAGTGAAATGGCAATGGAAGATTACTGTGGAGATGACGACTTGGAACTATACATTTCTTCTGTGTTGTACGATCATCCATTCGAACCCGTACACGTTAAAGAATGTGGGGTCCATGTGATCACAGGGAAGTTAGATTCATCTGAAGAGGCGGCGGTGGGAATAGATAAAGTGATGCCTTCACCACCGTCATATCATCTGTTTCCTCATCCTCATTGTGGTCCAATCATAGCGTCTACACCTAAGCAATGGAGTGACTATTTATTTTCGAAACTGCAAGAACAAAGCCTCAGTTTAGCACGTCAAGGTAAGAACAAATATTTCGTTTAGTTATTTTTATTCTATTATATTTAATTTATGAGATTAAATATTATCTTTAATCATTTCATTATTATTCTATAATCTAAGAAATTAAATATCATCTTTAATAAAAAACATTATTAAATATTTAAGGCTTTTTGGTAAGAATACATATTTTCTTCAGTTATTTCTATTTTATTCTATTTAATTTAAGAGATGAAATATTATCTTTAACAATATTTTTATTAAATATTTAACTAATATTATTATTATTATTTAATATAAAAAATTAATTATTTTTTATTTCTTGATTTTATGATAATATTTTTCTTATTTCATTTTAAAAAATAAATATTATCTTTAACAATTAGATCTATCCAATATCACTCAAAAAATAAATTATATCTTTAATAATTATTTTTTGAAAAACAAAAAGCCAACAATCACTAACATATTTTATTAAAATCACTTTAGTTTATTTAGCAAATAGTGAAAACTGATTTTTGTTTTTGTACATTTAAAAAAAATTGAATAATGTTTTATATTTTATTTCAAATTCAATATTTTAAAACAAAAATGAAAACAATATGATATTAACCTTTTTTATTATAAACTAAGTGTCTTAATTAAAAGTGAAGGGGATTTGTTTGTAATAACAAAATGCATATATAATCATGCACAGTTAACTTTATTTCCAAACTTGGAAGTTCTACTGAATTTGATGGTTTTATAGATATTAAGGACCTGGATGGATGAGATAGCACAAGATAATTTTATATAAAGATGCTTGAAGTTACTCCAAATTAGTACGGTACTTTTATCTGATGTATTAATATGTAGTTGTTGGCTTGAAGATCATTTTCCAAGTTTGGAAGTTTTATTGAATGCTCTTTGAAATCTTTTCCATCTGTTTTAAGATTGAATAACCTAGTTGTTATTATCCATGATGTAATTTATATTTTTGATGAATATGGTTTCATTTTTTTCCTCACTTCTTTGATATATTCTTCAAAAGATGAAAATTCTTGATCTTAGTTAGAAATAAATTGGTTTTCTAGAAAGAAATTATTAGTTAAGATATAATATTTGAGTGGATTCTTCATCGTGTAATGTTATGATTTAAGATAATTGATGAAAATTACTTATATATAGAAAAGTTCTCAAAGCATCCTTAATTAGTTTAATAAATAAAGTTTTGTTAGTTTATGTTATAAGATTTTGCTATGTATTATTGCATAGTTTTTATTACTTTTTAGCCTCTTTTTTTTTTATGTTATAAGAAACCCTATGAAAATAATCTAATTTAGAAAATAATTAGTGGTCTAAGAATATAGTATTTAATTCTTATGTTTTTATATTCATCTATGATTTAATGTGTTGATTGAAATTGACAATTGAGTTTATCCTATGACATATAATTATATTGATTTTGAGTTCAAATAGATGTTTAAAAAAGAAGTTTTTTCATGTATTTAATATGAATGATTGATGGGAGATTTTAATGTCTTGTGAATGCATTCATTTACATATGGATGATTTTGCTAAGAATTGGTCGGTAAAAAACTTAATTTTGATATATAAAAACCAAAAACAAAACAATAAATAGCTAAGAATTGATATGCAAAAAAATAATTTGAATGTGCCTTCTTGTTTTTTTTATATATATATAACACTAAATTAAGAATTAAAGGTCTAATTAAATGAAATACAACTTTAAAGACTGCATCAACTACATTTCATATGCTCGACTCTCAGCAAATTGAAATTTCAAGGCCATTTGTATCTTGAAAACACAATCTCAATAATCTTAATGTGATGAGTGATTTCATTTCTATTTTTTTTTTCTTTGGATCAAAAGGGTCTTATTGAATTATTATTTGTTAGGTAACTAAGATTTGTTGATGTGAAAGATAGCACTAAGTTTTTGGCATGACAATTGGTGAGAAGCAAAAGCAGCAGCAAGCCATCAGGATCATCACCATCCTGTCGCTTTGCCGTACTGTTTATCTTCTTGGCATTGTTCAAAGGAACGCAAAAGGACATTCCAAGTGTGAAAGTGTATTATTGTCCTAAAGTTTTTCAAACTTCCAATATAGAGAGTTAAATAAAGAGCAGGAGCAAAAGGAAACATCCCCATCTTTCTTGTTCCCCTTCCCTTCTTTACATGGCTTACTCAACGAAAAAGCAAACACCCCATTTGATTTTCAACAAGTATGAGAATGCGAAAGAGAGAGGCCAAGGTAGTCCTTTGAATATTTTCTTCTTTTATCTCGCTCACTGGGGCAAACCATCTTTTTCAAAATTTTGAATAGCATGCCATCAAAAAGAATTTTGTTCAATCCCAATCCCATATTGTCTGTAGAAGTATTTACTTTGGACTGTACACTTTGTTATTTTCCAATCCCTCTCCAGTTTTGCAACCATTTCTCTACTTTCTATGCTCTTGGCTTGCAAAAAAATAAAGAAAACACATTACTCAACAAACCCCTTGAGACCTTCTCCATAGTTAACACATCACATAATGGCCAATCTCAAAAATTTAGCCATAAACATTGAACACCTTAACACAGCCAATGCATCAGCAATCAACGTGCCTTCCTTCACAGTATACATCACCAATAAATCTTTCTTTTGGGATGTGGCCAGGAGTTTAATCTCCGCGTGTTAAAAATTATGTATAAATTTCCATTCTTTCCTTCCATCCATTACTTGTCCTCTATAAAGATTCTATGTATGAAATCTCGGAATCTTTTCGAGTATAACTTGGGATCAACAGCTGAGATAGACGTGGGATCCACTTGTAAGGACTTGTATGCTGTTCATTCCAGATAGCTCACTCACCAATCACCAAAATTCCAAGTAACGAAACAAATAATAAATGTGATAATGATGACAATGATCACTCAACCACAGCTGAATATTACGCTTTGAATGACTTGTATGCCTTCTTATGCATAACTATTTGAATATTTTTCCATAGGTAAGGGAATTGGTGCTCCTTTGGCTTTTAGGTGCATCAAGAGTAATGGCGGTCCTGTCCCTCGGGTGTTAGTTTGTGTCACACGGATTTACCCTGTTCTATACAAGGATAAGTAATGTGAATTAATCATTTTTTGCTGCTTAATTGAAGTGCATTTGGTTCTTTTCAGTTTGGTAAATTTTCTCCATTTATCACTCTAGATTAAGTAATGGCGGCAGAACTATTGTGAGATCAGAGAGAATGGATGCAATTGAATAACCAGAGGTGACTTCCATTCTACTGGCATAGCCTTTTTGTTTTTTTGATAGATCAGCCAAGTTTATTTTCATTTAGTTTTTTTCCCTTTCCTAAAGAGAAAACATTGCCACTCCATATCAGCATGATCACTTCATATTTATAAGGATTTTCCAATCTAGTAAAGTGGCCAAAATTTGTTTAGATTTCGCAAAGTCTCTTTTATGTTATTGTGGCCTCTTGCCCTCTCCTCCTCTTCGTTGTGTGTTTGAAGGTCCTCTTTTATAGTAGAATGTCAATCATTTTATAAAAGAAAACAATCACCAATTTCATGGAAACCGAATCCTTGAAGATTGCCCTTTCTAAGCTGGACTGGAAACTGGTTTAAATGCTGGCCACCAATCCTTTTTTGCTCGATCCATGGGGAGAGAATCAGGATAGAAAATGTGATTTCTTATACAAGATCTTGGACCGTACGTTCAAGATTTTTTTTGTTTACTAGGAGGATCAATTGGTAGCTAGGATTGGGTCGAAAAGAGGGAAAAAAGTGGCAACCTTCCATATACGTTTAAGGAAACCCAGATTTCTGTAGATTTCGTTTTTCTTTCGATTTCAAAATTTCTTTCTTTCTTTTCCAAGCAAAACACACCATTTCAATCAATGTGAAAAAGCATCGTTTGGTTTTAGGTTTTCTTCATTTGGAACTATGCTAAATGCACCAAAAACATTTTCAGGTTAACTTGGGCAACCCAGGCCTCGGTTTCTTGACTGGATTAATTTCAAGTTATGTTTGATAATTATAAAAAAATTTAATAAAATTTTTTTTAATAAAAATAAAGAGTAAAAACTTAAATTATGACATATATCATTAATTATTGACATACTCCGATAACAAACACAGAACTTTATGTCACTTCATAACACCCATGTTTTTAATGCTTTACACTGTTTTAATAAATTATTCCAGTAATATCACAGAGAGAAGAACGGTTCGGGAAAAAATAATAATGGAGATGAAGCAAAATCTCTGTTTGATTTTTTCTTTTTTGTGTTGTTGTGGAAACTTTGCAAAGGATTTGCCCTCTTCAGGAAGAAAAATGAAATTTGGTAGTATTTGTGTATATTATATAATTGTGTTAATTTAAGGATTATTTTTTAGTTGTATTAATTTAGAAAATATTTGTTTTTCACTGAAAAAACTCAACTCTAATTACCTGTAAAGTGCTAACTAATTGCGTTTCATTAATGCTCTACTTTTTAATTAAAAATATGTTTTTTTAATATTTATTTTAATACATTTAAATTATAAAAAAACATAAAAAATTAATTCAATATTTAAAAAAAAATTAACAAACATTTTAAACCATAAAAACCAACACTGCTACGAATTATATATTTGTATATAGGACAATGTGGTGGACACCACCAAAGACAAGACAAAAATCCTAGTTCATGATATAAATGCCGATGCTTCCTTTGATGGTAACCGTGTTAGGTTAAATATAATTATTGTATTGCTAATAATTTGCAAGAGAGAATTCTTTCTCTGAATTGAAAAACTATTACTTTTAAAATAAAAACAAGTAAATAGAAAAATTATTATTTTTTAAATATAAAAACTAGAAAACCTGATAATATTGAATAAAAAATAAAATAAAATAAAAAATTATTCTTTTCAAGTAGAAATAAATATAAAATTTTAATAATATTGAATAGAAATAAATAATTTATAAACTAAAAAAAATAAAAAAAATATTTATTAACCTAAAAAATATTTATATTAAAATCTTAATTTATCATATGAACCAAGTCTACATGCCAAAACCAGCAAAAAAAAAAAAACCAATGTAAAAAAAACATTCCTTACCATTAAACATAAAACATAGCATAACAAATTTAAATGGATGCACTGTATATCATTTGAATTTATTAAAACGGACATGTAATGTAAAGTATGAACCACTCACTATTAACTAGATTTTTCAATTGAATTTTTAATTATTTAAATAAAAAAAATTATTTTATTATAAAAAAAATAATTAGGTCGAATAAATGGTACCAGATTCTATTTTGATATATCTAGTGAAAGAATAGAATAAATTAAAATATTCTAAATAAAAAATAAAATGCAGAAAGAAATAAAAAAATATTCTTAATAAATATAAAAGATGAGTGAAATTAGAAAACAAGAAAGAGATATAGAATTTCTTTTTAAGATGTCTGAAAACTTAATTACAATTACATTATAATTTTTCCTTAAAATTATTCAAAATATAGTGTTAGAATTACATAATACTAGTTTTAATATATAATTTTTTATATTGTACAACTCTTTTGAATGAATTGTTAATGTAGGGACTGTTGGGGTCCCTGACTTTTTTTGATTTCCGAATAAAGGTTGACTAAACAATTCTAGTAATTTACAAAGGTAATTTCATGGTGTTTTGTACTGTACATAATTTTTTATAAAGTATTTTCAAGAAAGTTAGAGAATTAGAGTTTTTCAATATTTAAGATTATAATTTTAAATTGTAAGAAAAAAATCAATTATTTTTAAATTTTTTTTCAAAAATAAAACATTAACTATTTATATAAAAGCTAAATGAATATATTAAAATAAATAAAAAAATAACTAGTAAAATCAAGAAAATAATTCAAAAATAACAAGAAAATAGAGATATTTCCTTGAATATGAATATGATTTGAGTATTTTTCTATCTTGATTCACCTATTTGCTAAACATAAATAGCATAAACAAACTTTATTCTAATAGTACACTTTATATTTTTTAAATGATTTTTAGATCTTATTTGTTGTGATGCAACCTACTTTTCATTAAATTTTTTATGTTTTTATTTTATTTTTTTGATATATTAATATTAAAAATAATTTTTTTAAAAAATATATATTATTTTAATATATTTCTAAATAAAAATTACTTTAATAAAAAAAAAACACCACCATACTATATAACATCGTTTTAACTATTTTACTTGAAAATTTTGATTATTTTCTAAGCTCCTTTGTTCATTTTTTTTTATAACCTCTTCATGTACGAAACTTTATGCCACTTCATGATACTCATGTCTTCAATGTTTTACACTGCTTTAGTCCTCAAGTCAATTGTTAGATAACAGCAAGAATTATACTCAATCAGCAACCACTGTGGAATTACTACTCAAAATCCCATGAATAAAAAAAAAAACAAATTGAGTAGAAACATTCTATCAAATTCTCTACTTTATTACTCTTCAATGTTTTACACTGCTTCAGTATTAACAAAAATCCTAGATGTTATAAAGCAAGATATATACAACTATTTGTAAGTGTAATTATTATTCTATTTGAAAGTTTTTTTTAAATATATTAAAATAATATTTTTTTAAAAACAATTTTGATATTAGTATATTAGAATAATAAAAAATAATTTTAAAAAAATAAAAAATATTAAATTTTTTTAAAATATGATTTGACTAAACTGTAAAACACATCCATGCTCCCTCAGCAGCCACCACAAAATTACCACTCTAAATTCCAGCTCAATAATTTATTCTTTAACAATTATTGCTTGCTCTTTGACAATTATTGCTTTGCTAATAATTTGCAAGAAACTTTCTCAATTTCCTTCGCTTTTCTTTTTATCATGGAAACTTTAAGTCACCTACCAAGAAATTGCCGATAAATAAATTTCAATGTGTAATTGTGTAGGTTTCAATTAAAAATGTTTTAATTTGAGAAAATTTGTTAAAAAATAGTATAAATTATATTTTAGAGTTTATTTTAATAGTCTGAATTTTTAGATGAATAGTTTTCTAACAAATAAAGATATAGTTTTAAGATAAAATGCATTTTTTGAAATGAAATTATATTAAATTAAGCATGGTCGAGATTGTTCAAATTATTAATTAATTATAATTAACATTATGTTTTTACAGAAAAAAAGAAAATAATTAATTATAATTATAATTATATTTTAAAAAATTAATTTTCTTTTTCTTTACTTGAAATTAATATTGCTCTGTTATTGTCCTCATTTCTCTTATTGTTGAAAGATCCTTGGAAAAGACATTCCAAGTGTGCAGTGTTTCTTGTTACCTTTTCCTTCTTTACATGGCTTACTCAATGAAAAAGCAAGCACTAATACAGCTTCTCCACAAACTACACCCAATTTCGCCACTATATAAATATTATGGAAAACAAGATAAAAAGAAATCTTTCGGTACATAATATAAATATATTATGGCTCTGAAATTAGGTTTGTGGTAATTTACATCATTTGATCTTGACAGTGTCAGATTACACAATTGCGACCACCACGAAATTACCACTCCAACTTCCTCGTTCTTTCTCTGTGTATTATTAGAAAAACTGTCATTGACTGATTTAATTGGAAATTATTTGCGAGAAAGCTAAAAAGAATTAGAGTTTTTTTAATCTATAAAATTATAATTTTAAATTAAAAAAAATCAATTATTCTTAAAATTATATTAAAAAATAGAACATCAACTATTTATATAATAGCTAAATAAATCTATTAAAACAAATTGAAAATAACTAGTAAAATCAAGCAAATAATCCAAAAA